>NC_092703.1:33533476-33828476 GCF_964275005.1 Diadema setosum
AGAACTTGAAAAGAACTCTTCTGTACACATGCTTATCACAAATCTGCTTTTAATTTTATTAAAGGTAGGAAAATCCAAACATGCACGTGAATAAAGTACACATAGAATAAAATAGTAGACCACATCAGAACCAAAACTGCAAAACTTCACAATTGTGGAAACCCACACCTTTTGAACGGATTGTCCTATTTTCTTCAAAACTTCATTGATGTCTAAAGAATTCTCCACGGTGATCCCACAAATGGTCAAACATTCGTCTAAAAAGCTGCCAGTAATTTGATTCCCCCCCCCCAAAAAAAAAAAAAAAAAATTGAAGAGAAAGAGATGAAATCGCGGTCTTTTGATTCACAAAAACTATACGTGTGCTGCATAACTCTGACCTCTGGCTGAAGTCACAGTTTAGGATTTAGTTTGAGAACAAGCAGTCGTGATAAAACTCCTGATAACACTGATAAATGATGTCGTAAGCTTTTTCAATTTGTTTTAGGGCGGATAGGGTAAATACAAAACAGGCTTTTTACCTCCTTCATAAAGAAGGCACAGAAGCTTACGTGAAAGACGTAGAAAATGAAGTAGGCCTACACTTATACCTATTATGCATTGTTATTATCATCATCATATTCATTAGTAAATGGGCACCTCTGAATTTTGCAGTATTATCTTATATCGGACAGAGAAAGCGTTGCCAATATCTCAAAATCAAAAAGCAAAATATTTAGCAGTCTGGATATTTTGGAAATTTTGCCACCTAAACAACTACTAGTAATTGTCGTAACGAAAGGGCTCCAAATGAAAGTTCTCAGAAGTGCTTTACGCGCTAAAATGTTTGGCCTTTCAAGTCGTATTGACGGCGATTAAAAACAATCCCCTAAAGTAAGGACATCACCATGTGGCGGCCATTTTTGTATTTTTCTTTTCCACGTTTTCAAAGCCAGCTGATCCAATGTATCACGATGGTTATACCTTGAACAGAAGGTTATAACTGTAGATAGGACCTTGACATTTTCAGCCATCATCGTCTATCTAAGTGGATTGGACAGTTCTGATTACAGAATGATTGGAAATTATTTCTGTCGAAGGAGTTTGAGTTGAGAGTTTAGATCGACAACGCGCAGTTCTCACGTCATTGCTTTACCTGGCCGCCCGTGAAGGGCAAGGAGCGCGCGTTCGGTTGCTTTTGCAGCCCTTAGAAGGTAAACCGAATGGAATTGGGCAAAGCTCCGATCGATACCCATAAGCTATGCAAAACAATGCACAGGTTTTAGTGCGTTCGCTGGAAAACACACTCAGCTAGCTACAATATATTCCTCACACATATTATGTGTGTATTCATCGATTTTTTGGTGTGCACACGATTGTACCAATCCAACTGTGATAAACCTATGCAATTATTTGCTTTACAACAGGGGCTTAGATAGAAGTGTCTACAACTTCAAGTAATACAAAATACTTGATGCATGAAGCCGAGTGAAAGCTATTGGGCAAGAAAAAACAAACAAACAAACAAACAAAACCACGCACATTCGACTTCGACTCCCATACATTCCGATTATATGTATTTCTTCGACCATTTAATGACAATTATGACATGATTAGAGAATTTATGTGCTTTGCCCGCTGAATGGAAGGGAGCTAAATTTGAGTGCGAATTTATCGATTTCAAATCATACTTTGAAAAGAGGCGAAACTTTTTGAATAAAGTTATATATGATATATATAATGTATTATATATATATATATATATCTATATCTATATCTATATATATATATATATATATATATATATATATATATATATGATCTCGTCTTTTCATTCCTCATTTTCCTTCGCTCGTATGTTCGTGTTCAAGCGTTTTACTGGCTTTTTATTCGGTTCCCCATTGAAAGACGGGATAACGAATGAAGGTACATCGGCCGTTTGATAAAGATGAGCAGTATTTCCGTCTTTCCTGACTTCTATGTTGTTGTTGTTGTTGTTGATTTCTACGCGCGTTCAGACTTTGATTTTTACATGCTGTAACGTTAACATATAAGTTTCAGATCATTTTGTTGAGATTGGTGATGCCTTTGCACAATACTTACCTATACCATCATAAACAATAAAGGACTGAACGATTCTTCCTGAATGTCTAAAAGTGACAATGTGTTACGAAATAAACATAAACAACCCTTGGTCTTGTGTTTATCACCGTCTGAAACCATTTCGTGACTTGGACAATAATGCTTTTCGTGGTTATATATATATATATATATATAAAATCCTGTGGAAGTGCTTATACATACAATATTGCTCTAATAGATATCTTTATCGAATATATTGGCTAGGGAATGACATCAGTACCGCGCTCTTTCACCGCGCGATGCTCGTGCTATTACAACGAAACACAGTTGACGGTCGATCCGAAAACCTCGTCATCAAATTATTATCGACCAGGGTACGCCCTGTATACCTGTTATGTCAAAGTACCTCATAACGAAGACTCACTGTCTGGATTGTTGCTGCCTTACGCGCTCAGTTATTTAAAGCTATATAAAGGGAGACTACATGGCTTTTCTCTGGCGATATGAATCCGGTTTTTTTTTCATGTTTCCTTGAAATTATCTGATAATTTAGTGCAAACATCATCATAGAGATTTTCAAATCCACAGAGGTGTTTGTCGACTGATGTTGAATATTGAAAGACAGGGAGAGAGAGAGAAAAAAAGTCGTTGAAGGCCGTTTCCTTATGAAGTGTCCTCTTGATTCAGGTCATTATGGTAAGACCTGCATCTAATTGGTCTGTTAAGAGCTTTATCAAAAGCAGCCTGACGTTAAACATACAAGCAGAGCTGGAAGCAACATTCAGGACGTGTGTAAAACTCAGTAAAGTTTATTGTAATTTCATTTCACAAACCTTGCGTATTGCGTTTAAAATATCTCTCCCGAAGATTATGTTTCTCGAGATTTCTCATTACCACATTGGAATACAGCAGCAAACTTGCATAATTGACAGGAATTTGTCTGAATTGCAAACTACCTGCTGAGATGTTAAATCTATTCACATTTTTTTATGAATTATCCAGACAAACCTGTTACGCATACATTCGAATGTTGTTGTGGAATAAGTGGAGGTAAATATTTTGCAAGGATACTTGATACAGCGTGATGATTGAGGCTAGAAACCAAATACGCTCGTTTAAATGCTAGGAGAAAGAAATTCAGCTTTATTCCTCAAACCAGTGAAAATTAATAACGGGAAATCAAATTTTCACTCTGTCCGCCCTCCGACATGACATATTGATCGAATTTGTAAGTGATAAATTTCCCGCGTCCTTTGTCGAACGCGGTTTCCATGGACAATTAACAGGCGGTGGTCACACAATTTTTCCGGCGAGGTCAAAAGCTGCATCAGGTATGACACCCCAGTGAAAATTAAATTTTCGGTGCAAATCAATTTCGGATATCAAAAGTAGTGCTTTCTCTTATGTACTCCTCGCCTAGTTGGTTGATCTCACTTTTTCTTTCTCTTTTTTTTTTCACTTTTTCTCGTTCTCTCGTTTTCTTACTCCTTCTTGTGCTTTCTTTTCTCTTTCTATTTAGCGAGGTGTCAAAATACAGAATGGACATAAAGGAGTATTATGGGGTCCGTTTCATGAAGTTGTTATTGTTGCTTTTTTTTTGGCTTGTTTGTTTGCTTCATTTCCATATGAAAAGATGACTGGATAGCCCATAGTCAGTTGCAATAGCTGGTCTTCCATGGGGTCCAGTTGGGTGAGGCTGGACCACTTTACCAGGTTAAACACCTTTCTCTTTGCGATGAATGAATGAAGCGAGATCTTTTAAGTGCATGAACTGTGACTCTCTCACACACTATGGACCTCCTATTTTATGTCCTATCCGAGGGGCAGAGTGTTTTGTCTCTTACTGGACGGGACGGTATATATGAAACCCGGAAATCGAACCGTGGTCCTTTGGATCGTAAGGCAGACGCACTATAGACTCTAACTCACCGAATTAATTACATGATAGTGTTTACATAAATCTCAAAATGACCAAAGTCGCTCACAACGTAGCTATGAGACACTTTGAAAGAATAGTAAAATCTATTTCATGAATTCTCTCATAAGTGTGTCTTATGAGCGAAAAGTCTCTAACAAGACTTTCATGAAATGGACCCCTGGTCTCTGACAACGTCAAGATGTCCTCTCTGCTACATGCTGTCGTGGCCTTTTATCTTATTTCTTTCAAGTTTATTACTACAGCTGAACTGACAGAGGCAATACTATCTCGTCCATACCAAGCACTATGAACTGCGTCGCCCGTATTCCTTTTTCCGTGTTAATTTGAAAAGTGAAATGTTCTTAACCATTACTCGCCAACGCATGTTTGGGAGATCATGTATGGCAGGTCAACTGAAAATTGACAATGAAGTACGTTTCAATAAACTGCTTACAATAATTTTAAACAAGAGATGGATCACTATTTACCAGCTGCACTGCGCACTCAATTATTCTTCAAACAAAGGGAATACTAAAAAAAAAAATACTATCACGAGCAGATGGTCCGTAATAGCAAAGTATCTGTAGTACTTCAACAAAGTGTTTCTGCAATCGAACTACCTTGGACTCAATAAATCCGTGTCAATCAGCTTTATTCTGGTTATGATTTAATAATAAGCTCTAAGCAGGTAAGTCAGGTGATATATGAAAATACGAAAGAACCGGATATGAACATCACCTAAAATTGATCAAAACGTCAAAGTTATTACTATCAATACCTGCTTTAAGAATATAAAAAAAGTCCAGCTGATAAATCCATCAATAGTGTCTCACCCATATATATAAGTATAAACTATGCAGTAGGTAGACCGCCTCCCGTGCATTAGCCTTTCTATTGTTGTTGCTGAGTTAACTGCCAAGCTAATATCTTCGGTAGATGTGTGTTTGGATAATCGAGGTTAGCGATAAATTTCGCGTATCACTATGCTCACTGCATGGCATCCTGGCCAAATCTGACTTGTTTATTGCCTTTAGGTGTGGAACAAAATCTGGATGGAATATTAAGTAGTTTGCGGCCATGCATTTCAACATTATCAAATAATAAGATCATCCTATTAGATCATGTTCATAAGGCATATGGGCTATACCATATTGATTTTAGTCCTAGAAGGCAAAATGTTAGCGGTGTAAGCAAACCCCTGATACTTTAATTTGATATTTTAGAAGGATGGTATCGTTTTATAGGTCAGGGTTCTCTGAATAGCGATAGCTTCAGGTCATAAGACGTCAGAACGTATGTGAAGTGACTCGTTCGTTCCGCTTGCTGCAGTCTGAGGTTTTGCTTTCCTCGAAAAAAGAAAAACATGCTCGAAAGTCGTTCAAGTAGACGAAGGCTTTGCAGACACAGGCACCTCTACTTTCCAAATCAGATGTGGTTGTTGCCCTTTAGGACCTGAGGAGGGAAAATAGAGTCAGTTGGAATGTTTACTGGAGATACAGGCAGGGCTGATCCGTACTTCAGTGTCGTTAAACTCACTTTATCGCATTTGGTGGACTGCCAATGTTTATTTCATACGAACATTGGATAAGAGCATTCGGAATAAAGAAAAACAACAACAACAACAAACAGTTAATGTCTGTTTATCGTTTGCCGTCCCTTTCTCTCTTTCCCATAACACACACACACACACACACACACACACACACACACACATACATGAATGCATACGTACAGCATACACACAAAAAAACAACAACACAGTAACAAAAGAGACTATAAAGCCAGTGCTTCGTGGTCGTGGTTGGATATTTTGTTATAAGACAAACCCTAGCTCCAAATTGTTGTTGCTAGGCGCGTCCCCATTGACTTTGGTATATCATAATTATGAAACGAAACAGTTTAACGTGGCTATAGGAGTATAGGCCTCACCCTCTCGTCTTGGTTGTAATGCACTGAGCAATCTGTGTACAACAACACATGTGCATGCAAACGGTCGCGGAAGAGACGCAATGCAGAAGAGAGAAGCAACAGCAATATTAGTCTGTAATCACTGGTAATGGTGAATAAATATTGAGGAGAAAGGTAGAGATTTTTATTTGGACGGCTTAGGACAAAAGTATAAAACGGGAAACGTAGGACAAAATAGACATGGGAGAGAGAAAAACACAAAGAGAAGGAGGGACTGATAGAGAGAGAGAGAGAAAGAGGGAGAGAGAGAGAGAGCGCGAGATAGATGAAGATAGAGAGAGAGAGAGGGGAATTGAGATAGATAAACATAAATAGATAGATAGATAGATAGGTAGATGGATAGATATAGATAGATAGATAGATAGATAGATAGATAGATAGATAGATAGATAGATAGATAGATGCATAGATAGATAGAGAGGGAGAGAGAGAGAGAAAGAGAGAAAAAAAGAGGTGGCGGAGAGAGAAGTACAGATTATGTCATGAAGACATATCAGACAAAACAGACGATCAATCAATCTATTGCATCAGCGGACACTAGAGGCCCATTACGAGAAGGCAGCCGACGAATTACGCGTCATTCCCGCCAAAATTTCCCCTTGTGACGTCCTCGCGGGAGAATTGCATGCGCTCAATCCCTGTCTAAACAGCTTTTTTTACGAGAACTGTGATAGGGGCGGAAAGATGCATTTCTATTGCCTTATACTTTTGCAATTCAAGCTCAGATGATTTACATCAAATGACTCTTAGCTGCCTCAAAACTGCCCGTCCTTTTTTTGTTATTGTTTTGTTGCTGTTGTTCTTGGTATGTCAGTATAGAATGCAAAATTTACACATTACATTTAAACAGTTTTGACAATTTCATACCATCCACACAACTACCGCTGATGCAAACTAATGCATAATTTACTAATCCATACAACTACCGCTTACTGAACTAGGTAATCACCAGCAACCACACCCCCACCCATCACTCAAATAATAGATTATTGACATGATAACAGTTTGAACCAAATCAGCTCAAGAGTGACATTGTCACTTCTGAAAAAAAGGAAGATCTTTAATTTCTACACAGAGGTGATATAAAACCGAGTCGCAAGATGCAGATGCATCTCTTGTAATGCTCTGCCATCGGCCACTTCTGAAATCATGTTCCATACTTCTGAAAAATAAAATCTATTCCCTTCGAAACTGTTCGGAAAACTATAAATGCACAGTTAAATTCGCGGACGACCTAGTTCAAATATTTTTGACCACATCTCTATTTTAGTTGTCATTTGAGTGCAGATTTTTCTGTATTTGAGTCACAGAATTAAAATCTGGACTGAGTGCAAGTTGAAGCTCTTGATGGAATATCATACAGTTTGTATAGTGGATCGAGGGAGAAAGTCGTTAAATTTTATATGAGGTTAAAAATCCAAATCCCTTAAGTGATTGCAGTGTTAGGTTTTGTAAATTATAAATCATCACGCTGCGAAGGAAAGAAATTAGCAGGGCTGAAATAGGCGAGGGTGTCAAAATTGTTCTCTCTACTCGCAGTGAAATGATGTTTAGGAGGAAGGACATCAACTTGCACTCACGTCCTTTAAAATTAGCGTGTTGTCATTTAAAGTGAAGAGGGTACGTACCTGTTCTTTTAACAATTTTTAACAGCTGATTAACGCTGAGCTGGTGGATGATGAGATATATAGATAATCACACATGTATGTAATGTAATAATAATGACAATAACGCTGTGCAAATGTAAAATAAGAAAGGAGGAAAAGAAATAAACAGAAGAGGATCAGGAGATAACGTGTAAATCAAATTGATAGTGGAAAATACGAAAATAATGAATGTTCACATGTCGACTTAAATAAACACTTATAGTAGGTCGTACTCTGTATTTTATGTTTATTAACGCCTTTTGAGTGTATGAGTGATTATCGTAAGAGTGATGTGAGAGCAAATTTCCAACTCATCTATCAGCAAATACATTTTAATGCTTGGAATCAACTTTACATCCAATAGCTGTTGCTATAATATGTCAGACGAGATTATTTGGTAAGTTCTCAGTTTCTATAGGCGCAAGAACTTTCTTGTAGACTGGTGCATAATTTGATTATTTGTGTCTTACATGCAAAAAAAAAAAAAAACTCAAATTGGCAAATAACTAAGAGAGTTTTAATATGTACGTACACTTGTAAAACATTGTATCCTGTCTAGAAGAATATCTAAGAGGTTAATCATTAATTACCATGTATGATGAAAACTTTATTTCAAAAGACATTTGATAACTTTTACAGCATAGAAATATTCTAAAGTCATATGGCTAAAATACTCGCATGGATGCATCAAACTTTCCGCCCTCTTTTAGTTTTCTTTTGATGTTGCCAAAGGGGTGCTATAGTGTGTGTGTGTGTGGGGGGGGGGGAGGAAGAGGAGACGGAATGCCAGGTGATTTTCTTTTTCACTTGTTTATACTAGTAGCCTGCATCTGGCTCTGCCAAATGACAACGAGGGAGGAGGATTAAGGCAAAGTGGCTTTCTTTCACACCCTCCATGAATCCCTGAGCTGGACCTGGCATCGAGGTAGCTCCGCTTTCATTTCGGATCACTCGATGACAGAGACCGGCGTGCGGCGCAGCGTTATGAAGCTTCCATTCTACCCTCGCTTCCTCCCCATTTTCTGTAACTTCTTTTTCCTTCGTTGCGCATCCATTCTCATGCGTAGTAAAAGAACTCGGGATTATATTCTGCATGAAAAACCAATTCCTTTCACCAGCGTTGGCGCAATCAAAGCTCATGTCCGGTTAAGATTCTGGCCAATGCATGATCAAGTGAGTACTTTGTGAGAGCGATTTTATCTTTAACCTTGCAATCTACATTGCCTGGTCAAGTTTGCATTATCTGTCTTAATATGTTTATTAGACCCAACTAGCTATATTAGAGTAAATTCCAACAAAACAGGGACGGTCTTGAGGCGTGTAATGGGATCTCCAATATTGCAAAAAAGACCATAGCAATACACTCTGAAATAAACAGATAATTTTGGAGAGAAAAGAACTTTTATATAAAGGCAAGACAACAGACGCCTTCAATTTGTTAACTTTCGGCTGTGCCATATTGTAATGAGGCGACGGCTTTAGCACATATGGGCAAATAATTTTTTCATACCAAGATGGGTTTACGCGCATTGCCGAATCTATCGATTCTAAAGCTCCACTTTCCCACGACAACTAATTTTAAGTATAAAACAAACGAATATACGTAAGCAAAAATAAAGATGCATGAGCGCACGAAAACGAAAATACAAACACATAATCACATTCATGCACGAGCACACACGCATAGCATGACTATGAAACGATTCATATAAAATCTGATAATTAGAATGAAGAGAATGGACTAATATTTATACGTCCTAAGCACGGAGCAATCTCTCCGTATAACACCATTCATGCGTGGTGCAGCCATGCTTTCGGCGAGGTTTCGAATTACATCCACTCCTCCATAGGCATCTGTCTTTCTCAGCTCACGAAAGCACTTCCCGCCTTTAGGGGGGCATGAAATTGATATGTCGTCTGCATCCGAACAGAAGGGGAGCTGTGTGGCGACTCTACCCAGACACTTGTTTTCGTCGCCTGCTCATAAATTTCGAATTCCCCCCTTCTTGCCTTTTTCCTCCGTGCTGTCACATATTTCATTCATATTGATATAAAATCTGAGCCTATTACGCAAAAGTTAAAAAGCGATTGCCATACCCCCTCCCCTCCTTCGATCCCATCCCCCGCATCCCACCGTCGAGATCACGGGAGGCAGAGGAGTGAAAGTGGGATGAGGAGAGACTCAAAGTTCTTCTTGCTTGCAGGTGATCGGAGACAGAGAAGCTTTCTGAAAAATTTATGATGCATTTCACTGCTGCGTTGAGAACTTACAGACCATAATGTCAAGACTTCAACGCAACGACTTTTTTGTACTCTACCATCACAATCGCCGCAATTTCAGTTGGTCTTCCCATCAAGAGACATTATGAAGAGGCTGAATTTTATTCTCTGGCTTACTGAAAAGATAAATCTGAACAAATTTTAATCTAAAGCAAGGCAGGGAGCATTCGTCAGTACCAAGTATCTGATGTTTTATGTTGGCCTCTTATCAGAAATGTATTTTTCATACCTAATTGTAGACATCTTTGGACAATGAAATCGTGCTGAATAATTTCATCATTATTTGGACAAAAAGAATTCAATTTTAGGGATGTCGTTTGTCTCATACTTCAGCGCAAAGAACGCGAGATTGACAAAACGTGAAGTCTATGATCGTGCCTGGAACTATGTGTTTATGTATATACATATGTGTGTGTGTGTGTGTGGGGGGGGGGTCTGTGTGTGTGTGTGTGTGTGTGTGTGTCTGTGAGTGTGTGCTGAATTGTCTGCGTGTAAAAGGTATTTGTATCAAAATCAGACTTCTGCTTGCCTGTACAATTAAGGTAGCACTCGGCTAAAGACATGTAATAATAATATGCATTTATCGTGAAAATAATCTTGTCTTTCCTATGACGAAACGATGTCCCTCAATCATATTGGGTTCATTATGGAAGTTGTCATAGTCACCCTTTGGTTTATTCAATACACGATTTCATCTGCTCCAAGTTTAATATGTCCTTGGCAATTTTAGTGCACAATATCGGTGACAATGACAGGAATGATTTCTCCTTGATCAGGAAAATGAACCACCAAGGCGTCGCGAATTAAAACAATTATTATTTTTCTCTCTGTTCTGTTGTTTGTTATTGGATGAGAAATTTTAGAGTGATTGTTCTTCACAATCACTGTCTGCACCAGAATGCGCCTGGTATAATGCAGAAATGTGCTTGTGTGTGATTTTTTTTTAACTGATGTTGATCATCCATACAATCGCGCCCTTATGATTAGGCTGAAATTTTCAATTACTCGCTTACCCTCAATGGTGGCTACTTGATTGCTTATTTTGGAGCACGTGCGTTTGGTTTTGACGGCCAATATGTCGATGATTATCGGCGACGGCCAGGGCGCGAATGCGTTTTTACGGTACCTGCAGACGGCTAATAGCGTGGGATGTACATGTGGGAGCAGTGATTGAAGGTAACGCGCAGCCGGTATATTATCATTTAAATAAAGTCTATTATACGTCAAGTCATTTATACATCCGCGTTGAATCTATTTGCGATTACTTTGATAGTCGGGTATAATGCATGAATATTCCTCTATCCTGAAAGCTCAAAATCCGCATAGCGTAAATACCCCATTCTGCTATCACACCCTTGTACGTGTTGCGGGTAGCGTGATCCTGGAGCGTCGCGGAGACTGACTCTTACTAGTTTAAATTTTTCATAAAGCAGCAACACATGAAAAATATGAATGCACCTTATATATATATATATATATATATATGATATATATATATATATACCATGGGAAACATTTCTGTGTATTCATGTAAAAACACTCTCTAGTGAACATAACTTTTGTCATACGTATAGTCTCTGACCCATAGTCTGCCTACCATAAACTCCATAACACAAAGAAATGAACAAACATCAACCCAACAGCATCACCCATTACAGCTCATTTACTGATACTAATCTTATCTATGATTGGTCACACATGCTGATCATGACAAACTTTATCAGCTATGGACAAACGGTAAACAAAATAATTATCAACTGTCGTGTTGCATCAAAAGGTTGACGTACATTACATGGGACAATGCACACAGTATCACTATTTATATGATACGGATGTTGAAGTTTAACATCACATCGCATGCTGGTCGCTGATGAAGAATGCGATGACTAATCTGTTTGGTGCTTTGTTTCTAAAACATGCGCTTCCCCGGCAGGATGAAACGTTTTTATGCTACTTTTCTTTCATCATAATTAATGGGGTATTTATGGCGTAATTATGTAGTTGAGTATGTCTAGTGCGTGTCTTCATAGTCACGCTTTGAAATGTGAACATGGTGAAGGGCGCAAGTGATTTCAAAGTAGATTCACTGAGCGCGAAGTCCAGCCGTTAAGCAAGCAAAAACAATCTCGCGAGAAATATTAACAATCTCTCCCTCTCTTCTCTCTCTCTCTCGCTCTCTCTTTATATATCTCTACCTCTCTATCCCTCTATCTGTCTCTTTGATTGGCTCTTTGATGACATACCCACCTCCCAATCTCACATTCCAGGGATCGCACCTTTGCATCCTTCTCGTAGAGATCATGGATTGAGATCTTTGAAGAGTTAATGGGAAAATGATCTGGCCACACGCTATGTCTGCATTCCTGGCCCTGATCTATGTCATGTATGTAGGGCGTATAACTGTGCTCGAATTCATTTAAAGGTACTGATTCGCATTGTTTCCACGTTGAAAACCTAAAAGAGAAGAAAGTGTGTTGCGATGGTCATACCTACTACCGTAGTCTTTGATGTTCACACAGGCATGAAGTTGTTAAAAAAAAATGTATGGTTGAAAATTGAATTCTACATTCTTCGAAGAGGTAAAAATTAGTGTCTGACCGCATTCTTCAAACTGACTTTTTGTTTTATAGCAAAGTTTTGTTCGTAGATTTCCTTGGTTGCACCGAGTTAACTATCATACATTACTTAAGTCTGCAGAGCGCTTTTCATTCATATGAACATTTTCGCAATGTCCTGGAACTGAGACAGATAAATTGGTTACCACAAAGTTGAATATAATCTATATTAAGACGATGAGATTACCTACCCTAGCTCTTTAACCCTGCATCTTCAAGCATGGTAGGAGTACTGAGAGGTATTCATTCCAGCGTGCTCAGACTGGATCAGTTGAATCAATGTTTATCGACGGAAAAAATTATCGTGTTCAGACTTGACGAGTCAAATAGATGTTTCCTTATCTTTTTTTTTTCCTGCTGTGTACTTTTAGACTCCAAAAGCATAACAATATATATATATATATATATATATATATATATATATATATATATATATATATTATTATAGAATGAGAATGAAAAGCCAAATACAAAATATACAAAATAAGTAAAACGCTTACCGTAATAAACCATATACATGTGCACTGTATTCATCTGCACATCGTTCGTCTTCCGAAGATATGAAACTACTGGCGTTTGAATACGGTTTTTTCCCCTACATGATGTCGTTAGTACGTGTTTCCACAATCCTTCCCCTTATTTGTGTTGAAGAGGTGTTAACGAAAAGTGATTTTCACCTTTTTAAAGTAAGATTTAAGACATTTTTTTTAAAATTGTTGTTGTGTGTAGAAAACAAGCGTATAGAATGCAACCTGAATCATATTTGCCAATCATATTGTATATTCGTAATTGCGTTACAGGCTTCTGAACATTTAGCATTTCAAAATACTTTGTTAAAAGAGCAGAAAATTACACGAGACTAAAGCTACCGATGGCTAATTCGATTTAGAATATGGGCGCAGCACATAATAAGCTATCCTGCGTTTAGATCTATGATGCAGAGCCAACCGCCGTACAACTACTCAGTAGTTGATGCCTGCACCACGCCCAAATTTGGCACCATGAAGAGTAACAGCAAACGAGTTTAAGGGACACAGATAACACATCTGGTTTCAGCGACCAGATAACCACAGTTTAGTGTCTTGGTGCCGTATTTTTGTTTTCATTATTTTTACCATTCGTTGTTAGCATTTTACAAGATAGAATAAACGTTGCTTCTCATTTAAACCAGTGTTCATCACTGCAAAGTGCTTGTTTCTGTCCCCAAAAGTCCAGAACTTCTGAATCGCTTAATCATTGACTAATTGGCAATACACTTTAAAACAAGGAATTTTCAGTTTCTCTCTCAAATTGGTGTGTTAATTTTGTAAATTTCTCTCTGTTTCGTGCAGTTTCTGTGAATATAACTGATTCCATCCAAACATTCTCCAATAGTATAGATTTGCGGTGAAACTCAGAGATGGAAATGGGATATGGCCAAGATGATGTTTTCTGCTGCTAAATTTCACCCTAATACTAGACAGGTTCAAGCATATAACATACATGTGTAACTTATAACGACTTGTAACGACCTACACTTACATACAGGATGAGGAGTGGAATGAAAAAGCAGAGCGATGATAGCACTTATATGATTCAACAACGCAGAGGAGATTATATTATATTTTGCGTTATATTACTTCCAGACTGGTGTAATTTTCTTCGAGATCACCCCCGAAATCTCCGTATTCGTAACTTACAGACTAATCCATACACACTAACAAACTGCTCATATCTCATTTATATATATCACTGGTTTGATTTATCATATATTGTATATATATATATGCGTATACCATGTGTATATTATGTAGATGAACATATGTATATATTTTTTTCATGTTGCGATTTAAGTGGAGCGAAATCAGGTGCTGTACGCGACCCCTCCCTCTCTTTTTTTTTTACATCATATCTTTGTATTCTGAGAGAAGTGTTCTCCTCGCTGTTATCAATATCAAATTAAACGAGAAGAACCGCTGCCGTTGTGGTATGTAGTATGTAGTATGTAGTATGTGAAGATCACATGTATTCTCTTTAAACATGTTAGCTGTGTGATCTGATAATGTGTTTGCACCGGTCGACACCGACACGTCACATTACGTCATAATCACTGCTTTGCAAACACCACTCGCGCACGCAAGCAACCGATGGACGAGAGTCTCAACGTCACCTGTTGCAAACACAACGTGAAGGTCCAAAATCGGTAGATCAATTCCCGACAAAATCCCTTCTCATAAAGCATGACATTGAATCCGAAACTATTTTCAGTTCTATAAGTAGTGCTGATGTGGAAAGACGATGTATGATGACAAACCAACCACAACAACGGATTGTACGATCGCCGTTGAACGTCCTTCTCTCGCCGATCATGCGACAGCGATATTGGTAAGCACGCTCCAAAGTTTGTTTTTGGAGGAGTAATAGGCGTTCACGCTATAGGGTATCTTGCCATCTCGTGCACGACTACATCAAGTCGCTGTATATCGCTGTTAGTGGAGAATCGTGCCGCGGGGTCACAAAACAACAACATACAAAACCGGGTGTGTAAAGATGCGCTTTAATAACAGCAGCGCGCCAGGGAACGCTTGCAAAGCTGTCGGAAAATCTACAAAACTTGCAATGAAATAGATATCATCTAGAGAGATTGTTACTACTTGCTACTTACGTGTTACAGATTTCGTTGTGCAGCGTATTGTTATTTTCGATCTGAGCAATAATGTTTCGATTGACTGATTGTGGTACATTGTATTGGTTTATCAATACTACTCGCTTTATATCCGTGTCATTCACAACAGACAATGTACAAATTTCGGGGTCATCCCACAAGACCGACACCCACGAGTCATACAGCCCACGAGTTCGACATTGAAAACAGGTCCATGAGTCATACAGCTCACGAGTCATACAGCCCATGAGTTCGACACTAGGCAAATAAAGCCCATGAGTTCGACACTAGGTAAAAACAGCCCACGAGTTCGACAGATACAACACGGCGCATAATGTGTCGGTCTCGTGGGCTTTGTTTGTTTAGTGTCGAACTCATGGGCTGTATGACTTGTGAGCTGTATGATTCGTGGGCTGTATGACTTGTGAGCTGTATGAGGTGTGGGCTGTATGACTCGTGGGTGTCGGTCTCGTGACGTGCACCCCAAATTTCTGGCAATGATGAACCACAATCGGTGGAAAGAAATCACAACACAATACTAATGGATCATTCTTCAATGGTGTGACATGTAATCATGACCAAAGTCGTTTCTGATCAATTATCATCTCGAGTTAAAATCAAAGACTTACTCACAAATCAGATCATCAAGTCAGTAAAGAGAAAAGCAAGATTTTTTCACATATTATTTCATTTGTGTTTGTACATTGTTTCTATTAAGATTTCCACAGACGTATATATTTCTATTCCATACAGTGTTTCCCCCAAAAAATTACAATCAAATTTTGCATTGATAACACCCAGTATGATTAAACTGTCTAAATGCTACTTCGGGGTCTTAAAATATAACATCTTAGCTCTATTTTGCAGAAAACCCCATTCAATTTGGTTAAGCGGTCACAGAGAAATGTGGAATATTGTAAAGCATGTCATGAGTCTTATTCTTCCAAGTTCAGCACTTCGATGCTTTTGTGTGTGAATACAATAGACAAAACTTGGAGGGAAGAGATTCTTGACATCCTCTACAAAATTCCTCATTTTCTCTTTGACTACTGAAGTAAATCGAATGGGGTTTTCTGTATATGTGGGCAATGAGTTATAGTCTCATACCCTGAATTTGTATTTGGATTGATTCATTATTTTTAAAGATATTGCCGTGGGTCCCGTTGTAATTTTTTTGGGGACATACGGGATAGCAAAAGTTATAAGATCTCACATTTGGTGATTGTCATTGCCGTTCATCTCCGAGCGGTTACGGAGCACCATGTCTTCGGCGTTCTTCCCCTTTCATTAATGCAACGTCCTTGCCTACCCTTCTTTTTCCATTGCAATTCAATTGATGTTGAATGTTGAGTTTGGCAACAACACGCAATACAAAATCTAAATGTAAATTAACTTCCCCCACTGCAATAATTGTGCTGGTTACAAATCTCGAATCTCCGGATGATTTGGAGTCAGCGGTGCTTCGCCATCACCACGGCACATTTTCTATTAATGTTTTCTCTGCCCGATAGCGGTTTACGGGGTTTTGCCTATATCAAATTGCATTGGAGGCACAGCATGTTTACATCTATAGCAGCCACTTGTTTTAGTAATATCGCCGTTAGTTTTCTGACCTTTACAAGCAAAGAAAAAAAATGTGGATTTTAGAATGTTCATTTGTTTGCGATCGCCTATACAACGACGTAATGTTGAAAGGATATCTTCTTGGGGGTCTGTCTACGTTGAGTAGTCTTGTTACGTCATTATCAATCATCAGTGGTCGAGGGACAAGATAGGGGAAATCCCATGAAAATGTCAAAGTGTGTTTTACTCATCAGTTTAGGCATAAACTGTGGATGTGTCACCTCCCCTTCTCATCCCTTGATTGACAATGGTGATTCATGTTGTCAGGGGGATACGGTAATGATGTGCTGCGTGGGAATAAACATTAATTAATACTCGTTTCTCTTGCGTTCATTTTAAATGCCATCATAGATTTTAGGTGCGAAAGTAATGTTGAAATGAATTCCAGTTCATATCAGTTCAATTAGCATGGTACCATCAATACAATATCGGATGCAGTTCGCACATTGTGCACATTGATAGGGACATTCTGTTCGTTTATGAATGCTTCAATTGGCAGTACATTACGATGCAGCTATAAACCTATTTCTGCGCGAGACATTGGACCGTGAATAAAACTCTAATGTGGCACTTTCGATGTACTAAAAAGCATTTAAAGGGGATGGCTAGTAACTGATCAGTGGGAATGCTTGGGGATGATTGTTCCAATCCTTGTGAGATTCATTTAAGAGTACATTTTATAGACCTATTGTTGTGTGAAAATTATTTGCTCCAGAATGGTCTCATATTCAAGTAATGTGCAGTTTAATGTTTCCAGGCTAGCATGCCTGTACAGTGACGGGGTATTAAACTGCACATTACTTGAATATGAGACGGCTCTGAAGCAAATAATTTTCACACAACAATAGATATATAATGTACTCTTAAATTAATCCCACAAGAATTGAAACAATCATCCCCCAGCATTCCCTCTGATTCCCACTAATCAGTTACTAAGCCATTCCCTTTAAAGGTCAATTCCATACCATGATTAGGGAGTGTTATAACTCTTTTTGTGCTTTTGATTGCCATTTGGGACAAAAAGTAACAGCAGTTGTACACACTGTCCAAAGTTTCGACACAGAAAGGGGTAATAGAAAGAGTGTATGAGAAAACCAAGATAACAGTAGTTTCGTCATATACCTAGGACCTGAAATGAGGCAGCTGTGGAGTTTATCGGTGATATTAACCGCAGTCACCTGCTCATAATGATAGCAGTGATGACGTCATTTTTACGCACGTCTCCTACTGAACTGTACACATATAAACTTCACTGACTGTTACCTTTTGGACATGAAACTGATAAGAGTAATTATGCTGTTTCTTGTCATCATTACATGATAATTCTATAACATATCAACGATGAGTTAAAATCATCGACAGAAAAATCAATTCGATATTTGTGTGCGTCTGTGTGTTTAAACAACTTCAAGAGTTGCGAGGTGATGCAGTTACCGACTCTACAAGTTTGCTTATATTCGGCGAAAACTGTGAAACTTGGTAATTTCATTACTTTCTTATTTTGTGTCATATTTTCATGAAACTTTTACAATTCTGATAGCCTGGTTTTACTCCATTTCAATAAGTTGATTTGAGCATGGTGTGTAATGCTACTTGAACAGACAAATGGATGTGAAGTCAAGGGATTTTTGTCGCTGTGCAATCAACGATGATTGATAAAGTGTGGGCTGTTCCCTCAGTCTCTTGTTAATAGAAGCATGAAACCTGTCCAGCCGCCATGTAATGCAATTATTGCATAGCCTCGTCCAAGCTTTAGAAACAAAATAAATACAAAAATGTCGCTCCTATGAGCATGATCGGCTACCCACCGTCATTAGCATGTTTAGTGCACAACGCGACTTCGATTTCCTCGCAAAGTGTGCATCTGGATGGAGAAGTAACAACAGAAATGAGAGCATGGCCCAGTTTTTTCCATAACAAAAAAAAAAAGAAAAGCATGAAAACCATAAAAAATATGACCGAGCATGAATTTGCAAACTTGTGTGCCTGCGTGTATGTGTGTGCATGTGTGCGTGTGTGTGTGTGTGTTTGTGTGTGTGGATTTGCATATTCATGAGAGACGTTTGAGTGGAGTATCGATCGTAAAATAATGCATTTGCAGTTATACGTTGCCAGATCAAATATGTCTGCCAATATTACGGTGTGATTAAGGCTGTATGATACTCTTCAGTCGAGTTTGTTATTGTTGTTGTCGCAATGTCTACGCCTTGTAATAAGCATTACTCTCTAGCTCCCTTACCCTGTACAAAGAATATGACGTGAGTGTAACGTAAGCAAGTGATGCACTCGTGCCAATATTTGATAATTATCTGATAGCGAAGGCAAATAATCAAAATGTAATGTTAATATTATATAATCATATCCTTCAAAGAAATAAGAAAAAGTAGGCTGTAAAAAAAGACCTAGAGAAAGATGATAAAATACCTAATTCGTCAAGTTGTACGAAACAAGATGCTTCATTTTCAGGTAAGTGTGAGATATCTTGGTCCTGTGTTGGTAAATACAAGCTGAAACACATTGAAGTAAAAACTTTTCAGTATATACCTCAAATGAAGTACCAACTCCTGTACTAGCTTTGCGTGTCGCGTGAGATGAATGCAAACAAGAAAATAGACATACAAACGTTTCACCGTTTAAGAATACTCGAAGGAGCTTGATATGGCTTGCACCGAAGCAAAAAAAAAAGAAAGAAAGAAAAACAAAACAAAACGAAACGAAACAAAAACGGATGAACCTAAAGAGTTCAAGAGCAGATTTGGGTGTTATTTTTTGCAATAAAATGCTGTACGGCTGTGTAGATTACAATGAAATTTCCAGCTAAAAACGGCACAAAAACAAACATGCGTCCATATTCCCACACAATCATACACGCGCAACTTTAGACCACACAAACCAGCCCTATAAAGACGCTCTCTTGACATACAAGACATAAGTAATCTTCTACCAAGCCTTTGGTCTTATCAGCCGTTCATGTAACACCGGCTAACCCATCGCTACGTGTCTGCCCCAGTCAGTCTCCAATTATACTTTCCAGGGTCTCCGACTGACAGCCGTCTATTCGCAACATCCGGAAATTAATTCGATTTGTGACTTCAAGTTACTTGTGATTTCACCCGAACGGGGGTTGGGGGGGGGGGGGGGGGGGGGGAGGTTATAAGCCTCGGCAAGCATTACCCTTCCAGCGGTGACAATCAACAGTATCAAACCAACGGAGTTTTCTTTCATTCGTTTTCTTTTCTTTAAAAAAAGAAAAGAAAAAAAAATAACCAGAGACTCGGAATGTTTGCCGAAAAATTTGTTCAGAAGAACATCCGTGCTTAATTCTTAGCTCAATGACTCGAAATATGACAACATATACACATTGTTATCTTTGCATGGGCGTGATATCGTCATGACAAATCTCTATATATAGATTTCTGTGCGCCGAAGGGCATTATGGATTCAAGACACGCTTTCCATTGCTTGTCAGTGGACGTGAGCGAAAGCTGTAGCTGCATTCTGTATGTCATTATCAACTGTGACAATATTGTCGCATAAACAAAAAAGACATATACATTCCCGCTTACATTATTTCTTCTCGTTTTAAATGTTCTTTTCTCACTTTACACTGTATCGATATTGTTGTTATTATTATTGTAATTATTATAGCTGTTACTTCTACTTTAATTATTATTATTACTATAATTACTATTATCATTATTAATATAACATATTACTTATTTGACATTTCAACATGAATACAAGGAGAAAATCGTATTACATGATATAAAGATTGTGGTGATTCTAGGTGCATGCCGCTGGTTGCCAGGGGAGAAAAAGGCAAACTTAATCACCGAGACTCGAGGCCTTCCTCCCCGACCAGAATATGCACCCAGAATCACCTATATCAGTGTAATATAGATACAAACAATATTAATGAAATACACGATAACATAAAACAAATACACACTTCAAATACAAAGAAGTGCAAATACAAACAGGCCTGCAAATACAATCGGCAGCTTTGAAGTCTGTTGTTTGTTTGTTTTTTTCCTCTCTCATGTTTGGTTTCTTGTGATGGTAGCGAAGGCAGTTTTAGAATTTGAAGAGCTGAGAAGTTTTAGAAGGAGGAGGAGGAGGAGGAGAGAAAGAGAGGGTGTGGTGATGTTGGTGATGGTGGTGGTGGTAGCGGTATATGCTCCAGGCTGAAAGTTGAATGTATAAAAGTTTGTCATGAATAAACTTGATTTATCGTGTTTGTTCGATAATTTCAAAAACATACACAATAATAGTTCTTTTTTTCCCCTTGTATAGAAAGATAGCTGTATAAGAGTAATGTAAAAAACGTCTTTGACAAAAAGAGATAGTCATAATATATATGAAAATGGAAGGCGGAAGAAAAATCCTGGACAAAGATATTGCACTGACACACAAAGAGGAAAAATTTACTGATCGAAACATGAGTGAATGATTATTGCGGTTTCTTTCAAGTTTTCCTTTTTTCACTCGTAACCACACGTTCTGTCTCAGGGTACGTGATATTTAAGAATTTCGTGGGTTACAAACCAAACCAGTCAGCTTCTATCTTTTTCATTCTTTTTGCTCGAGCTCGTTTTATCAACCACTGGACGACCCACCACGCTGTTATGGCAACCTGATTTCCAGAGGTCATCCGCTCTTGAGAATAACGTCTAAAGCCAGAACATAAAGAGAAAACATCCACCTCAAATTCAGAATTCCCTCTCTAATTCTGTGGAAATGAGAAACCGATATGTCATTCGATTCCAGCGGTTCCTAGTTTTGTTTTTGTTTTTCATTTTTATGCCTCCGCCACGAAGTGGTGCCGGAGGCATTATGTTTTCGGGTTGTCCGTCCGTCCGTCCGTCCGTCCTTCCGTCCGTCCGTAATGAATTTTGTGGACAAGGTAACTATCGAAACCTGTTGAGGTATCCTAATGAAACTTGGCATGTATGTGTATTAGGGGGTGAAGTTGTGCCTATCAACTTTTGGGTGCACATGCTCAAGGTCGAAGGTCAAAAGGTCAAGGTCAAATACATAAAATTTCACTATTTCCACCATATCTATTGAATGCCTGAAGATATTTTCTTGAAACTTAGTGTATACATGTTTTACCCAATTAAGATTCTCTGGTGAAAGTTTGGGTCATGAGGTCAAAGGTCAAAGGTCAAAAGGTCAGGGTCAAATACATAAAATTTCACTATTTCCACCATATCTATTGAATGCCTGAAGAGATTTTCTTGAAACTTAGTGTATACATGTATTACCCAATCAAGATTCTCTGGTGACAGTTTGGGTCATGAGGTCAAAGGTCAAAGGTCAAAAGGTCAAGTAAAAATATTAAAACTTCTTTTTTTTTTCTCCGTACCTTGGAAAATTTTTCAAGGTATCTTCATGGAACATAGTATATACATGTACTGACTGGAAGTGATTATCTAGAGAATGTAGGGTTCATGGGGCCAAAGGTCAAGGGTCAAAGGTCAAGTGCAAGACTTCAAAATGTTACTATTACCCTCATATTCATGCAATGCCAGCAGGGTTATTTTTTTACACTTGGTGTATGCGTGTGTAACCTAATAGAAATTCTCTGGAAAGTCTTTTTTTTTCACTTTTTGCCTCAAAGGTCACAAGGTCAAAGATCAAGTGAAAGTGCTGAACTAACTTTTTCCTCCATATCTCGGAAGTGGCTCGAGTTACCTTGAAACTTAGTACATATTATGCATGTTCTACCTGAAAGTAATTATCTTATGAATTTTAGGGTCAAGGGCCAGATGAAAATGGTAACAATTTACTATTCAATTCAGAAATTGCACTTTTTCTCCACACCTGTACCTTGAGAATTACTCAATGCCTAAATGTATGAATGGGTCAAAGTCAAGTTAAAGTCCTTAAATCCCTAGATACATGCTCTCCTATTCATCCAATTAAACCTACGTCAAGGAAGGTGAACATTCAACACATTTGTGACAAACTTGTCATTCCAATATTTTGCCAATTTTGTGAAAATGTAATCACACAGTGTCCACGTGTACTATCTAGACCTATTGGGAAAATCATGCATTATGGCGGAGGCATACCAGTCGCCAAAGCGACATTTCTAGTTTATTTTTGAAATATTTATTTATTTATTTATTATTTTTTTTTTTTTGGGGGGGGGTCCTTTGTATTGGTGCAATAACAATGCATTAACTGCAGAAAGCCTCGTACATGTACTTCATAAATCAAGAAATAAAAGGTCAAAACGTAACACACATTCAAACGTAATCGATATTTGCAGTATGTCTATATTCACATATATGTATATATATATATATATATATATATATATATATATATATATATATATATATATATATATACATACATTATGTACATCATGACATATTCAATTCAATTCAATTCAATTCGATCCGACTTTATTTTCTATTACATTGATTTATACGTGTTTATATGTGTATTATATATATGTATATATATATATATATATATATATATATATATATATATATATATGTCCTTCCTGGCCATTACTGGACATCTCCGATGTATTGATTTTGTCTAAACTTCCATCCAAAGTGTCCACTGTGACGGTCCCACGTCATTCAGCTCTTGTCCACGAGACCAGCCCCCTTAGCTCCTAATTCATCGGGTTTCTTCACTAATGCTCCCTCAATGGTCCATTAGCACCCCTGTGCACGTCACCTTGGTATAAGTTTACGATTATCGTCATTTCAACAGTGGACACAATACTAATATCGACTCACAATATACACAAATTATATCACATGCGCTGATTTATTGCGCTCGTACTGCGCGCAGTTCCCCTAGATGTAGGTATTATCATTGTCGGAACAGGAAAGTCCGCACGCCAGGTACGCAGAGGGTGTGACAATCATGTATTATAAAAGATAACAGATATTTTTGTTTGTTTGAACCTTAACCTAAACCACTCCCCGGAGTGAATTTGGCGCGTTATAAATCATATTGCAATTATATATAATAGACTGAAATAAATCCCTCGAGATTTCTCTAGTACTTTCTTTAATACCAAGGAGTTCGTTAAAACATTCAGATTTTATTCATACCTCTATAATAATTAAATGTTGTTCCTGGCAGCAAGATACTTTTCCAAGCCTTGCTTGACATAGCAACGAATGATGCATGCAAACTAGATACCGGGTACATGTATTCAACTGTATCGCCGCGTTCCAGATGGTACTAAAAATTAGTACCATGCATGTCCTCACTAAAAAGGTTTCCATGAATTCGAACTCATTATAAAACCGGCCTATCTGTCCAGCATAGAAGACTATTGATCTTTGTCACTGTCTGTGTTAAATGTTTATATAAGCCATAGACCTGAACTTCGTGATGTCACTCCTGTGTTGATACTTTCTGTGTCAGAGACTTTGGACAGTGTGTACAATGCTATGGGTTTTTCTATGTGAATCTGTACTCAAAGCATTCAAAGGGTTAATCACACGAATGTGAGCCATCATGAGTGTGTTTAATAACACCCCTCTCCTCCTTCAAGAGAGAGAGAGAGAGGGGGGGGGAGGGTGGAGAGTAGAGGAGAGAGAGAAAGAGAGACGGTGATTCTCATTTTAGGGTCAGACATCATGAGTAACATGGGAAGAGACAGTACAACATTCTTTGCAAATATTGACATAGTGAAGAACATTTTGTCGATGGAAGGATTATCAGTTGAGTCAATGTATTGATGAATTGATATCATTCAATGACACATCGATCAGACGGTAGACTCCCGCCTGAACATGGTGAAGCATCATGTCCCCGACATACACTGTATGTCACAGACAAGATGATGTCAAAATGACTTTTAAAGAAACTTTGATGTGACTTAGCACCACAAAGAGGGAGAGATTCTTGTCTGCTCAAACTTTAAGCGAGTCATTATGTAACCATTAGACCCCGGCTCAAATCTTCTTGCAGCAATGGTCAGTTGTTGTGTTTCTATAAGCTACTTTGATATCGTTGCCTTTGTCATTGTGAGAGGACTTATAAACCCGTGGGTTCCTTGGTAGCTTGCTTTTATGTATCCACTGTTTATTCAGCAGCCAATTTACAAATAACTTTCGTAATCATGTAACTCGAAGGCAGTTCATTATGTATGTATTCTTATTGATTCAGGGCCAGTTGGTACTGGCCGTAATGTGAAAAAGGTCATTGCGATGCTATTTATGGAAAAAGTTGACAAACTGGGGACCTACTGGTTCAACAGACAGATCGGACCAGTAGAAAAAATGGGTTAGTGTGATGCTATTTACGGCACCCTTTCTTTCTCCCTTCGCTTTTTACTGTAGGTGCATTCACTGTGGTGCCTCTTTCTGGAGTGTTCAACAAATACAACGACTACTTCATGAGAATGAGTCCGACAACGAGCAGCAACCCGTGGTTGGAGGACTTCCTGGAGAAGTACGGTCTCTGTGAGGAAGGTGCGACCGTCAATGACACCTGCTTGTCGAGGTCATTCGAAGGCGTCGAAGGGCTCGAAAATCCCGCACACGAAACAATCGTCATGGACAGCGTCCTCGCCTTTGCTAACGCATTGCACGACATGCAAGTGACTCTGTGTGGTGACCCGATCCTGGGGTTGTGCGAGGCGATGCAGCAAGCTAACGGGACTGTCCTAAGAAACGCACTCCTGAAGACAAAGTTCGTCAGTCCAGTCAACGGTGACTTGGAGTTTATGCCAAACGGAGACATGGGAGGTCGCTATAGCATCAGGAATCTACAGCAGGTAGAACAGGGAAAATATGAATTTCTTCATGTCGGTACCTGGGTCGATTCAGCTCAGGAGAAACTGACAATTACCACAACCATTCCCTGGTACCTGACGGGTAACTCCACCCTTTGGGATAATACCACTGGAGACCCACAGTCGGTGTCACGCCGTGTGACACCGGGGAGAAACGGACAGTGCTACCAGAAAACCCATGCTGCTGGTCCTGTACTCCCTGTCAAACTAGCGAGATAGTCATCAACAACGGCACGGTGTGCGATTCGTGCATCAAGGCGGAACAGAACACTTACGGCTGGCCCGACGAGCTGCGGACGGGATGCGTCCCTCTCAGCCCAGCCGTCAACAATGCCTGGGTGACGGCCATCGTCATTCTGTCCGCCTTCGGCCTCTTTGGAACGTTCTTGACCATCGCCATCTACGTCCACAACCGAGAAAAGCCCCTGATCAAGGCCTCGAGTCGAGAGCTGAGCTACATCATCTTCACTGGCCTCGTACTCGCCTTCCTCACCTCCATGCTCTTCGGCATCAAACCCAACCCTGGTGTCTGCGCCCTGCGGAGGATCGGCTCACCAGTCGCTCTCTCCCTCATATATGTCTCCATAGCAACGAAGACAATACGCCTGTACAGAATTTTTAGGGCTGGGTTAAAATCAGCAAGGAGACCGCGGTTTATAAGTCCAACATCACAAGTCACCTTAACTCTTGTCATCTGCATAGTTCCGGTAAGTCTGTTCCCTTTGTGATTTTTTTTTCAGAGATATCTGTCGTATCGTTAGATATTCTCTGCTCTTTCCTTGAAGAAGAAGTAATGATAAGTATAAAATTATGTTCCATTAAACGGACTGTCATGCTGCCAAACCTTAGGGAAAAGTATGTCAAAATCAGGGTTTTGTTTGTTTGTTTGTTTGTTGTTTGTTTGTTTGTTTGTTTGTTTGTTTGTTTGTTTGTTTGTTTTTTTTTTTTGGGGGGGGGGGGGTCAGGTGTCAAGTAAAAAGAAAATGAAAGACATGGGGGGGGGGGTAAAACTGCACAACCTGCGAAATGTTATCATGTCCAAGGTCTTACATCGAGTAATTAACAAAAATATGGAAGGTTGATAGTTCACCTCAGCCTATACCGAGCCTCTCTCTCTCTCTATGCCTTGCCGTCCATATAATTTCTTAAGTTGGCAGAAACGTGTGCTGCACTCTCACACGATTCAATGCTACCGTCCACGTTGACTTGGGTTCACGAAGAGAAAGATCAAAACGCCGATTAGGATGAGCGAGAGTGCATGTGGGACGAGAGTCAAGATGAAGTCTGGATGACGTTCTGGAATCTGTCATCCCTCGCTGAACTCTGTCCTCGGCGTTCGTTCACCGGAGATGACCGCCTATCTCTGGATGAAACCCAAATCCAGCGATTCTCATCTCCCGCAACTCTGCTTTGTACTCCAGTTCCATCAGATGCGGTGTCAATCGAAAATGAGACGCCTGGGCGTATCGGTTTCAGCTCTGTGTATGATTGCACGGGACTCTTCTACTGTCTCTTGGTATAGTGGTTGGAATCGTCCTTCAGTCTAATTCAAAGGCTTTAAGGGACTGACCACAAAGTCTTCAAGTGGGCGGTGACCAGAGCAATATGAATGAGGGAAGACAAACTATCTCTGTCTCTCCGTCTCTCTCCCGTCGCTCTCTTTTTTTCTCTCTCTCTGTTTATATGTCCCTTCTCCTCTCTCTCCATCTACTTCTTACATACAGACACACAGACACACAGACACACACACAAAGATGCAGACACACATAATATGTAATCACAAGTAGACACACATACGAACAAACATTCCCATCATCCACGACTGTCCACGGAGGCTACGTCATTCTATTCTATCAGCTTATATTACTTATTTACGCTTCATCTAAGCGGATGTTTAATAATTAGAGAACCTGATGACGATGCTTCATTCGGAATGTCATGGCCACCGGCCGGCGCCACGTTTTCAGAAGTGTCGGGGCACTTCCGGGTTTCATGAGCTAACAAGCAAAAAAAAAAAAAAAAAGAAAAAGGAAAAAAAAAAGATTGTATGCACAGGTGCAAAAAAGTGGGGACCTGAGCCCCCACCGCCCCCCCCCCCTTCGGCCCCCATCGGTTCCGCCGGCCCTGATGCTGTTATATTCTAATCAGAAGAAGAGACTGCGACATATACAATTTGATCCGATCAGTAAACAGTCATGAGATGATATGTGTACGCGAGTTGATTTTGTTTATTCATTGTGTTTGGAGAGATAAATCTTGACTCATTTTCCCAAATAATGTCAACGTTGATCATGTTAACCTTCGTTTGTTCTTTATAAAGATTCTAATAATGCTCAACCCTGTTCTAAGAAAACGTTGTCTGGGGTTTTTGCGAGGTTGTTAACAGTGATTTTTGCTGGTTGGTTTTACAGGACATTCAACGGGTTTTCGCAGGCAGTGATTGATGCGTAATGTTTGCTTCTGTATGTTTAAGGATATACTGAGAGTTTAAACAAGCCATATTTCTGGGCGGTGATTTGCTAGCATGATTTATTCGCGAAATCTGCACTTTGCTTTACCGATACCTTCAAAATCATATACTAGCTGTTGTTGGAAAAGAGAGCCTGGACACCTTGGGGTATGAAGAATGGTTTCGGTGCACATTGGGCAGAGAATATTTGCCAGTGGTGAAGATGGTGCACATAATACTCGCACTAGGAAGTCAACCCCCCAAAAAAATCATCGAAACACCCGTCATCTATCATGACTATTGGACAGTGTTGGATCAAACCGTTATCTTTGATCGCGCATAGAAATAAAGCTCATAGAAATATCAAATAAAGTTTCCATTAGAAATAATCACATATTAACATGTCTTTCCATTTCTTTTCAAATCCCAAGGTGGTGTGGGCGACCGCCTGGTTTATTCTCATTCCTCCGGCGGTGGAGATCACCATGCCGGACCCCAACGAGCCAAAAATCGAGTTGGCGTGTGACGAGAGCGACATCGAAGTAATCGGGACGATCACGTGGGAGATCTGCCTCATCATGGTCTGCTGCGTCTTCGCCTTCGTCACTCGAAAGCTTCCGGAGAACTACAATGAGTCGCGCTTCATCACCTTCTGCGTCTTCAGCAGTCTCGTAGTCTTCTCCTCCTTCGCGCCCGCCTTCTTCACCACGAGGGAGGCCGTCTACAAGGCTAGTTACAACGCGCTGGGTCTCATCATCAACGGAACCGTCACGCTTATGTGCCTTTTTGTCGTGAAGATTTACGCGCTCTACTTCGTGGACGAACGCGAGCTGAACATCTTCACTCAGAGCAGGACTCGAAGCAACACGAGAACGAACTCCATGATCAACGTCCACACGAGTGAGGGTAGCATCCCACCTGCCAATCCGACTTCTCCGTCGGGCCCGCAGGTCAATCACGGCTTCAAAACGGAAGCCGCCGTCAAGCGAGATGTGGAAGCCGAGAATTTAAATCACAGTAGTAACAATAACAATCGCCTCTCGCTTCCGCCAATTCAAACCAGCCAAACCATGGAAGTCGTTAGCCGCGTGAACCACAGCAGCGAACTCCAGACATTCGAAAGAGATGTTGGTAGGAGCAGAAGCAGCAGCAAGAACTCCGTCGGTGGGAGTGGGCGGGGAGCTAGCGGTAGCCTGATGACCAGGCTACGCGGGAACTCCTCGCGAGTTGGCGATACAGGCGCGTCCCGTATTGAGCAAAGTCTGGACAGACGTAGCGGGGAAGTTAGTTCCATGCATACCAAAGGAGATGAGAGTGGAAAGCACCACGCTCTGGGGCAGCTCCAACGATTTTCTGCGGACAGCGACAGCTCGCAGGGCGATGACCACCGCGTCCTCCTTAACGTCAAAAAAGCGCACAGGGAGGCCGTATCGTGAACCTAATGTTAAGAACTCTAACCAATGCACAAAATGTCTTGACACGATCTACGTAGTGTCACAGTTTTATTACATTGCACGCAGGAGCTTCCTTTTGTTAATCATTGTCTTGAAAGGTGTCATGGGTCCTAGTTAACATTCCTTGTACAAATCATCAAGATACCGCCCAAGGAGGGGTTCACGTTGTTCTTTGTTTGATGATCTCGACAAAGTCTCAGCATTTCACGTGTATTGTATAGTATATTACGTCCGTCCAATGACAAATCTGAGATCTCTTGAGATTAGTTATTGTTGTTATTGTTCTGCTTTAATACCAAATAGTGCATTCATTTATAATGGCATGGACTCGAATGCTTTGCTGTTTACATGAATCACATTCCTCTTGACGTTGATTCTAGAGGTAATAACACAAGTCTCTCTCTCCTTCCTTCTCTATCTCTTTATCTATCCATTTATCTATCTATCCATCCATCCATCCATCCATCCATCCATCCATCTATCTATCTATCTATCTATCTATCTATCTATCTATCTATCTATCTATCTTTTATCTATATCTATCTATTCATCTACCTGTCCATCCATCCACCTATCTATCTATTTATCTATCTATTTATCTATCTATCCATCTATCCATATCTAACTATCTATTTATCTATCTATCTCTCTCTCTCTCTCTTTCACACACAAATAAAATTACCGTTTAATCGATAGTTATCCCAAATCTTTGGCTGAAGATGAATTCTTTCCTCTCTACCCATTGTCTAGGAAACCGATTGTACCAAAATATTTCAGGCTTGAATTAATTATCCTTGTCGGGGACAGGGGGTCAAGAAGTGATCCTACTCCTTAACCCTCAATACGTGAATAGTTAATCACCACTGACAATTATAACGCACAGACGTGCATGTCTGACCGAGCTATACTGATAATATAAAGTCATTAATAGCGCCTGATTCACTACGACTGTACTCAAAGCAGATGGATGCTTCCGTTATCATTCTTGTTGTTTCAATTAACAAATTTTCAAGTTTCTTTTGGCGAGGGTCAGGTGAATTTGTGGTCCCCTAAGGCAGCATGAACGTGAAAGACTTGACGAATTTATTGCATACGTCTCAACCCTCGAAAATTATCAGCTCTATCTTGTATGGATGCAGGCTTGGTAATGGGTCTAAAGAGTTATTCTAGACAATTTATATCATTTAACATCTTGCAGTACATAAATCTGTTGTGTCTTGTACAGATGCGCGGAATTTATTGTGGTCTTTGAGTAAAATACCAATACTCTAAAAACCCAAAACAACAATGCACTGAACAAGGATGATGATGTAGGAGGCTCACATGTTCCAGTAATTGAGCAATGTAATTCCATTACAATACAACTTGTTCAACAAGTCCATCTGGGTAGAATTCATGCATGCTTTTTTCTTTTGTTCTGCTTCCTTGAGCACCCAATTCATGCATTCTTATGTGGAGCTGATACGTCATCATCCTCGTTCATTGTGATTTGCTATCAATTTAGGGAAACATCATTCCTCATCCTAATCACTATGAATTCCGAAACTCTGTACCCAGTATAACTTATTTATAGTAAATTTGTTGTTGTTCAGTAGTAAAGGTCTGAAAATCATCCGGAAGTCTCCTTTAAAAGAACAAGTCCATCTTACTCAATATGCACATACCGCTCAGTGAAATATGATCATCGAAAACGGAAAGTGTATCAAAATCTTTGTAGCGAGGAACGGAGAAGTTCAAATTCTAAACGAAAAAGACCAAGACCAAAGAAAACCGAACTCAATTAGTGTTTCTACATTGGCGCAAAACACCAGAATCAAATTATCTAGGTTATTCATTTTGAACTGGTTAAGGGGACCAAATCAGCTAATGTTTTCGAAAATGTTTGTAGAGTGAGTGATCCAACATGAATGGTGAACAGACCAGTGAAATCATTCTGGCCCATATTTTGATCTGTAATGTTAATTTTGTTTCGTCATCCAATTTGACTTTATCTGTGCTCTACTAAGACTACTATGACTTGTACATTGTTAGATTTGCAGCATAGAGTTCACCTTGCAAAAATGAATATTGTTAGCTAAAGATCACGACTCCGCTATTTAAAGAGGGAGGATAGGTATATGAGTGATCATTGAGATATGTTTACCGACCACGGCCCAAAATGCAAAGTGTAACGTGTAACGTGGAAGTTAAAGATTCCTGTTTGATTTTGTTTATGTTTTCACCCGAGAAGTATTGAATAACTGCGACTGCGCAATAAGCATCATCCAATGCATTCAAAATATGGCTGAATATTTGGGGAATTTTTCATCTCAGAAAACACGTTTGGGCGCACTGAACCAGCTAGCGCACAGGTAGACAGGAATACACTGTAGTACGCATCGATTTCCTCGAATGAACACGTGCAGTACCATTTTATTTTTGATGTACGCCTCGGTCTTTACGATAGACAGCCAAAATGGTTCTTTTGACTGATAGTGAAACATATATGCCACGAAGTGGATTCTTAGTCTTGGCATACATATAATCATACCCCAATCAACTCAATGTCTATAAAGAACTCTCAGTATTTCAGCTCTTTCAACAAACTTTTCATTCAGTTTCTTGAAAGATAAGGTAAAGAAATCCAAAACTCATGTAAATTTCCTATCCATCATTACGATAGAATATGAACCAATTTATGAATTAAGCTTAGATGTATAAACGGAGAAAAGATCAATCATATCAATGTAAGGACAAAAAAAAAATATGTTAGTTACTCCACCGGGTGATGATCGTTATTTAGAAGGTCGTTATTCCGATGCATACAAATTCTACTTGAATACTTAGACGTTCTGAAGTCCGAACATTTGTGGCCTTAATCCGGAGGTTCATTATTCCGAAGGTTCGTTAGTTCGAAAATGAGGTACGGTCCGTCATTCCGAATATTCCTCAATACGAAATTGAAAAAAGCGAGTTTTGAAGAACCTTCGGAATTACAAACCTTATTTCATTTTCGGAATAAAGAACTATAACCACTCCACCTCCGTGGTTTTTATTACACTTGGATTGCACATTTGCCCCCGATTCAAGGGGTATTTCGGTATTTCAGAATTTCTTCGGGATAGATTCTTTTTCCTAAATCTGTGCATTCAAGATCTTTAAATCGGTGACCATTATTTTCTGCATAGAAGTCCTGGAAGGGGGACCGTGCACTCTGAACAGTTGTCCAATGAACCGTCGTGATGTCACAAATCTTTCAAGACACCTTGTTGTGATTGAAATGCGAGCCTCTTAAAAGTTCAGTTTTTTAATGCTTTTGTGTCCCTTAAGCTGTTTGAGAGTACACTGGCAGAAATTGATATTAAGTGCGTCAATCACTGATTGACAGTCTCTCTAAAATCTGGTTTGTATTTTTCACCTTCACGTGATCGAGCAATCACAAATCACGGAGCGTGTAGATTAACTGTGAGACGAAAAAGAGTACAGATAAACTTTGTAATATCTATCCATTATATTTTATCTACTACATGCGCGCACTCGTCAAAACTTCATGCCCGCGAGTCGGCGTGCCGACACGCTGACGATAGACCGATAAACTTCTTCATTTCAACAAACCGAAATTGATTATCAGCTGCCGCACGATGCCAGTCTAAAACATGAAGTGAAACTAGCCAGCAACCAGCAGTGCGGCAATTGTTGATTTCGACACATTTCATTCTCTTCACTTTTTTTTTGTATTTCAGGATTCTATCACTTGCCTCAGACATATGTCAGACGTTCGGGTTCTTATCTTTTCTTTCTTGCTTTGCGTTGTTGTTTATTTATCCAGAAAAGAGAATTCACTATATAGCATTATACATGTTATAAGCATCTGTATAATTGTACAGCAAAAGTTTTGTAACAGGCCTTTAAGCGTGAAACACTGATATAATTATGTACTACTTCTGTGGCAGACAAATCCACTAAGTAGGCCTACCTGAGTCACATCGTAATTTTTCGATGGTCGTCTGCCTCTATCGATATCGAAAGCAGCGATCAGATCACCAATCGTTCGATTCAATGAGAAATTATAGAACAACTGTATGTTCGCCGTATGGACTAAAATTATATTTTCTCATTCATCCTCAGACCATACATCTTCAGTTAGTTGATGTAAAACTTTGTAATACAATTTGCATTCTGTTTGTCAGCGAATGTCTTCATGATGTTTTGGAGTTCACGGTTTCCTAAACAAGCGGTTTGTCTGGCAATGTGTATACATGTATATTACTTTGGTGTTCAGCCAGTCCCTTTTGATCATCGCAGTGACATGGTGTGTCCAGTTTGTGTGCAAAAATGCTGCAAGCAACTGAATAAGTTACAACGTGTACATTATCCTTACGTTCAGAGAGCAGGGCAATTCCCTGCACCAGAGTTTGAGGTAAGCACTGCTAAATGGTGTCATGTACGTTTTCCGCAATATTTGTATGCTGCGTCACATTTTTTCTTCGATACCGTCACCTTTGACGTACAACGATAGCAAAGTGGTTATTATGACCAGATAAACAAACTAAATATTCAAAATCACCACAAAGTGGGATCATTAAGAGCAACATTAAGTTACTCTTCCAATATCAAGACATTAGTACTTACGAAATGTTGAGAACTATGTGAAGAGGATAAACAATAAAAGTCAACACCCCATGAATGACGATAGATTAACACAAAAAGGGTTTGCGGTGTTCTGATTTTGAGAACATGAGTCACATTGCTCAGGGATAGGATGATCTCTTATGCGATTTACTTCGTAACGAACAAAGCCCCCCCCCCCTCAAAAAAAAAAGAAAAGAAAAAAGAAGAAGTGAAGTTTCTAGAAGTTATTTCGTTTCTTTCTGATCTCATGTCATGTTAAGTCCCTTTTATTTTGTTCGTTGTAATTCTGGACATTGAGAAACTTTTCATGTTGGTGCTGTAGCCTTGTGTACTGACAGTCTGGTATTTTTTCTGAAATATTTAAATTATGTGATTGTAAGAATCACCAAAGTGAAATCGGGATAGATACAATGTAGGATATTTGGAATCGTTTTTCAAATGTAACGTGAGTATAAGTGTTTATTGTGACGTAATGTTTGGTGCGTGGATGGCGTGAAGTGAAGCGTATGCGACAGCATAAGCACACGATAAGAGCTGTCGCTATGGATGCAAATTTTGTTTGAGGCTGTACTGCACAAAACAACTTTTGCACATTGGTTAGACAGTTTGCCGAAAAGACCAGTGAAGCCGCATCCTACTATTAACTGTATAACGCCATTCACCAAGACTTTGTTCAAGAGGCAAAGGGTATGGCATTACCGGAAAGGAAAATGACCCGTTTAGGTGAAGTAAGACTAAATTTAGACACGTTGCACTGAAATTTTGAGGCTGATGACGCACGATACAAAACAATGCCAGATGTATATACTATATAAAGGTCTTTTGTCAGACATTTTTGTCAAAAATCATGGCGATTTTCTATATCTTCTTCGACAACTCTGTAAAATAGAAGATTATAATGAGGTGGTTGGCAATTTTCTGTTTGTAACTATGTAAATAAAGGTGTTTGTATCATTGCACATTAAACAATTTTTTTTTTTTGGTCACGTGTCTTTATTTACCACTTATTACTGCAGTAGATATCAATTCGCACAAACATACTATACGCGGACACAAGCTCGGTAGAAACACACATATGATGTCATACAAAAAAGACATTTTTAAGAGACATGTGGATTTGTAATATATGTTCAAAGGTAATTTATGTGTATGTCATAGGTCTTCCAATGATAGGTACAACAGATTGGTTGAACCGTCTGATATTATTTCCTGCGTCATTTGACTACAGGTAGAGTATACAATAATGAAATAGAAAGTATGCAAACATAGTAAAAGATCATTGATACATGTACTATCAAAATTACTATCATAGCTAATAGCACAATGTTGACGAAAGGTATGGAAATGCGTATACCATAATCATGATAGCTGGCACAACAACTTAAATTCAATTTTGCTTACACGTTAACATTACCGTACCGAAAATATAATCTCCTTGGGGGAAAAAGGATCACTTTGTGCAATGATAATTTCCATCCGTTTGTGTCCGTTTATTTATTTTTTTTACCTTTTGCCACTTTGTTTATGATATCTGCGTTCCAAAGAGATTTTTATTCTAATTTCAGGATGTTTTTTCTTGAAAACGAACGAATGCCTAAGGAAGCTTTAACACTAACACCCGTATCAACGCAAATGCACACAAATATACACACGCACATAAAAAATTAAATACACAAACACCTACACACATAGATACACACTAGTAAACGCAGACACGCACGTACACATACACACACATATAATTTATATACATGTATATATATGTACACACACACACACACACACACACACATATATATATATATATATATATATATATATATATATATATATATATATATATATATATACAATTATATATATATATAAAATATAATGATACTTGTAGTCCGCGTGTTGGTACCAGTGTAGAAAATATGAAAAAGTAGAGTGGTAATGCATTTTGACAGTCCAACAGTGCTATTTATTCAGACCAAATTTTCGACGAATGTATATATCGTCGAAAATTTGGTCTGAATAAATAACACTGTTGGACTGTCAAAATGCATAACCACTCTACTTTTTCATAATTATATATATATATATATATATATATATATATATATATATATATATATATATATATATATATATATATATATATCATTCACACACACACACACGTACATACACGTGAATACGTGAGTACACGTGAATCAGTTAGCACAAATAAAATATCACAGACACCAGCTGTGCTGATTATTCTAGTTGCTGTAGTATTTAAGGGGAAAGTTTACTTACAAAGGGGCAGCTAAGCCACCCCCCCCCCCGTAAGACCTGATAATAGTAGATATGAAAATGAGATATGGACACATTGCACCTGTCAGCTGTTAGAAGAAGCTGGTGACATGTCTGAGAAAAAAAAAGAAGCTATCCCTAACAAAGACAAAATAAACGACACTTCATGGCGGAGGCATAAAAACAAACAGAGATATACAGACTGCAGATAGAAACGGAAAGAATGTTTCCATTTATAATATAAGCCAGTTTGCCGTTCCACTTTGCGCATGAGCAGAAGAAAGGTCATTCGTACCATCAGGCAAGTTGGTTTTTTAATTCACTGGGATAAGCATCTGTGATGTAATGATTTTTCATGTACAATGCTGCTTACCAATACATCCACCTGACAGCATAAATGGAATTTGTCAATATCTATAGAAAGAGATTGTTAATACATTCAATGCAAAAAAAAAAAAAAAAAAAAAAAAAGAAGAAGAAGAAACTTGGATGATTTCACAAGTGTTAACTGACGGATCATTCTGGTCATCTGGTCTACGCAAGTTCATTTTTTGTTTGAACAGGATCAATGAATTCCATCAATTGTTATGTAAAGCTTACGCATTGTGTTGCTCTAAAACGAGTGCAGTGCCCCTAACCGACCGAGAAAAGAGAAAGGTCATTTGTACCAATGTGTGCATGAGCTAATTACGAACTGGCTTATTGAAATAATTATGAACGAAACTGTTACTGATTCGGTTGATTATTACGTCCTCAAAGAGATATGCAAAAACTTTATGGCCACTTTAGATGCTAACAACAACAACTGTTAACTAAACACAATGTTGACGATAACTGTTCTACTTTAAAAATATCTCCCGTCGGATTACTTCTTAAAGAAGAGAGAACAATCAATATTCGATTCTTAAAATCAACGCTTTCTTTCCGTGGTGTTACATTCAGGCCGGTCGATTAGTCGGACATAATATTACACCGTAGCTCCATGCGTTCATAATTATGGTCATGTAGTCAGATTTCAAGATTTTTTGAAATACTTTTTAATGACACATTTTACATCCTGCTCCTCTGGGTCCGATATCAACAATATGAGCCGTTATCCTTTATCAAGGAGAGTGTTAACCCCCCCCCCCCCACACACACACACACACATCTCTCTCTTCTCCCTCTATCTCATTGTTTGAGCCGTGGGCCTGCCAAAGCTTTGCCGTACACACACTCCCTTCATCACACGCACACACATAGACACAATCACATACACATACACACGCATGCACTTTTTTATGCATATGTACGACTGTTTGTGTTGTATTCATTCATATTCTCTGGATCTTCAATCAAAATCAATGTTTCCGGAAATATAATGATTGATAGAGTTGCACTTTTCTGCAAGGAACATACACAGAAATGTACATAAGCAAGGGAAACTGCTACACTAGTATTTCATTTCCTCTTCAAACAGCAACAGCAACAAAAACAAATCAAAACAAAACACTCTTTGAGATCATGCTAAATGTTTGCTCTGAATACCTTATTTTTACATGGCTGCCAGTAGAAATGTAACAAGTCTGCCAGTAAGGACGGGAAATGAAGCCCCGATTTGTATTTCCTTTCCAGCATATTGTGAAGAGCTTGCTTCCAAAAGGCGCCATTGAGAAATGATGGATTAAGCACCTTTTGGAGAATGGTGTACTTTGCTCTGATAGTGAAACTTTGCTAAAAAAAGAAAAGAAAAGAAAAGAAAAGGACATTACAAGTCTACTGTGACCCAAATTTGGGATTTCTTTTTCCTCCTTTGGACAATACTGTTTAGAAAACTGTGTACAATGAGATTTCTATCATAATTACAGAATCATTGTCTATTTTTTTCATTATTATGGGTAAAGGATAAAATGTTCCTCTGAATAATACTGTATTCTATAATTCATGCACAGAGCAGGGTTGTTAGTAATTGGCACATTCCTCAGTCGAAATTTATAGGATCCCTAGACCCCCCCCCCCCCGAAAAATCAATTTCTATAATTAGTGACAATATATATATATATATATATATATATATATGTATATATATAAAGATAGATTATATGGACACATAGTACACTCACATTGACCTATGTTTCCTTTACCCGGAGCCATAATAACCACATATCAGGACGGTATTCCTATACTTATTTCAATGTAGGTTTTTGCCATTTCGTTCAACATTTTGCTGACGTTATATAGTATGCGATTACTCAATTGGTTCAATCCGGTATTGTGCGTCTGTTGACACATCTTTCATATACAGAACTAACGTAACGTCGAAGAGTGTAAAATATCACTTTGAAAATATTGTACTGTCATTCCTCATTATGCATTCATGACTCCGATACAAATAAATAAATAAATAAATAAATAAATATATATATATATATATATATATATATATATATATATATATATATACATATATATACATAATATACATATATGTATATATATGTATATATATATACATATACATACATATATATATATATATATATATATATATATATATATATATATATATATATGATATACATATATATATGCATATAATTATATACATGTAGGCCCTATATATTTGACGTCCTTGAGTGAGTTCATGATTTCCGTGTCTGTACAGTAACCATCGGTGTAGGCCTATCTGGCAATACGGTAAGCTGAAATAAAAATCAAGAGAAAAAGAATGCATGGATACAACAAAATATATAGCTTGCAGATGAAGGACATTACAATGATGTATACACATTCAACAGCACTGACATGACTGACCGGTGGCTGATTAGACCACAAACCATAATTAACGGAAATCGAGATCATTAACGACATAGGAGCGCGATCCCACTCCCTAATTTATGTTCATGTTGTTTTGTGCTAGATAAGAGAGTAGGCCAATAATCAAACCAACACAATGATAGAAGATTAGTCAAAATAGAATAAAGCAAAATTATGAAGGTTATGGAACTGTTAGAATTCACTCGTTTCCTTGCACGAAACGGCGAAAGGACGCGAAACACGCACCCTGCACACCCAAAACTCGCGTCCATGAAACAGGAAAAATTAGTTTTTGTTTTAACGCCAAACCCTCTGCATCCTATTTGTGAAATGATACGTGGTGATTGTGAACCATCAATCAGTATCTCGTATTAGTGGTTTAATATCTCCCTAAGATACCGTTAAATCACCATATTATCTTTACGCTCCTTGCCCTGAACCGCTTTTCTATCATTTGTTATTATGGGTCCGAGCAACAATATTGATGTCTTGAGGCGACTCTCCAGCTTGTATTCTAATCAGGAAAAGCTGGAGGAACTGTTTGAAATTTCGAGAGAAACAAACAAACAAACAAACAAACAAACAAACAAACAAACAACCAAACAAACAAAGCAAACTTACAAACTTACTTTGGCCTTACAAATTGCATATATGCTAACATGAAATACGATAACCAAAAATTAACCAGTACTCTGACAAAAATAATAGTAATGATAATAGTAATGACTTCGGCCATTGGTCATGTTGGTACAAAAAGCACAATATTTCATCTCAGCAAAACAAGACTTGCGCGGTATACGCAACAGCGAGTTTCAACCTATTAAAATGTCATCCCATCACAATCCTGTGCGTTCTCAACCAGAACATTTCTCGCAAGAGCGTACCTTCCTCCTCTATCAACCCTTCCTATGCCATGCATTTTATTGGACAGTGTGTACAACACTATGGCCCGAATTCACGAAGGTGGTACAAATGAAACAATGATTTAGACCATGGACAAAAACCATGGAGCGCCAAGTGTCGCATGGCCTATTTCATTACGAAATTAGTCATTTCGTCGATGAAATTATTATTTTGTAACGAATTGACAACATTTTGTAACTAAATGAACGTAATTCGTCCACGTAATGATAGTTTCGATAACGAAACGGTCATTTGGTCCAATTTCCCAATTTGCCCAATGACCAATTTCGTAACGATATATTCCGGGCGACACTTGGCGCTCCATGGTTTTTGTCCATGGTTTAAACCATGGTTTTTGTCCATGGTTTAAACCATGGCTTCATTTGTACCACCTTCGTGAATTCGGGCCTATATGAGATTTCCTGTGGCAATCGGCACTCGCCTCACAGCACATAAAGGTTTAAGGGGAAGACAGAGTTAAACGTGTGTTACGGATTAACCTAATTCTTTGATATAATGCTTATAGAGTGCACCTGTTAATCCTTTTTGTGCCGGAGACTGTGGACAGTGTGTACAATGCTATGGGTTTTTCTGTGTCAATCAGTACTCACAACACACAATGGCTTAAATCCATGGTAGGAAATAGGCATTACGATAAGCCGACGTGATAAACTGCCATCTAGCCCACACTGGCTAAATTCAGAGTACCTATTGATATCTATATCGGCTGTAACTACCCAGTAATATTAATTCGATTAGATTCTCTAATCACCTCGGCTGCACGGTAATCATATCATAAATACATGTTGGTAGTCAATATGGGCATTTGTAATACAGCAGTAACCACCTTCAAATAAATATTAAAAAAAAATCTACAGGCAAGAATCTAGGTCTTGTAAGAACCTTTAAGAAATGTACCTCTGATGTGTTGGTTGGTTGGTTGGTTGATTGGTTGTGAATATAATGGAGAACCCATCTCGTTAACTGATTTGACAAGGCTGGAGCTAGCCTGCTATCATCAGACCACAAACAGGTGCTCCTTTGTATACGCAAAAGGCCCTTTCTCAAACCGAGTAGAGAACATGCATCTTCCCCATGACTCTCCTTGATCTATTTTGTTCTCATTCTCTTTCTATCACCCCCCCCCCACACACACACACACACTCACACACACACACACACACACACACACACTCACACTTTATGGATCTTTAAGGCCTGTAATCCTTAAGTTTGTTTGCTAGGTTCTGATACAAATTTCTCTATTTTCTTCTCATTCTCCTTCTCTCCCTCTCTTTATGAGTCTTTTAGACCGGCAATCTTTTGTTACCATGGTTACTGATACCCTATGCCAACGTACTCTGTATTCTTGTATGTACACTGTTCGAACTGGTTTTCACATGTTAGATAAACAGAATGTGAGCCAACATGTTCCGACACAGTCGTGAACATGAAGGTAACCAAAAACAAAACACACAAAACACACAAACCCCCCAAAAAAACTATTGCGTGACAGTGAAATTTAAGTATTGATGTCCACTTATATCCCCACATGCAGTAATCAATGTGTACGAGAAACTAAAACGATCAATTCATTACAACCCCCGACCTATCCTTGCTGCTATTTAATCCGTTCCATTAGCAACGTCGCGACCCGTCGCTTCAGCATCAATCAAATGTCAAAGGATAAAACAAAACAACAAAAAATGCATTAGCTGATGACCTACTTTCGCGCATCAATGACAATGTCCTTTATACATCAAACTTGGGAAGTGGTGGATAACAATTAAAGTACCCATAATCCACAGCTGGGAGTTTATTACAAGCGTGTACAACAGTACGTTAGTGATAATCCATTTACGTGATTAATAATCTTGCGTTATATCTTCACACATGAAGGATCTTGTGCGTTAGAGCTGAAATCCAGTCCAAACATAAGTTAGTGTGATATGAAAGAGTAAAGTATTACGAGTTCAACGTTAAAAGTTTGATTGAAATTGGGTGAAAATAAGGAAGTTATGACATTTTGAAGTTTCGCAAATTTTTCAGGAAACAGTTCTTGAACGGTCAATAGGAATACGCAAATATATTGCCATATTTTGTACATAAAATTGTGAAATTTCCAGTTTTGCATTCAAACGCAATTATGCCCGAGGCTCAAATCCTCATATATCTAACTGATCACTATCAATGAGTATTCTGAGTTATTCAACCAGGAATAAAATCAATGTTTCAGACTTCAATAACAAAAACATTGATTTTCGTCATTTTTTGTATACGATCAATGGAAAATTGTGAGGTTATGATACGGTTAGCTCACTCGTTTGCATTTTCATATCCACTGCACAAGAACTGTTTGCAGAAAATAGCAAAATTTTAAAATATCATAACTTTCTTATTTTTCATCCCATTTCAGTCAAACTTTTACTGTTGAACTCACAAGATTTTACTCTTTTTTGTCAGACTAACTCATATTTAAACTGGATTTTCTCTTTAATAATTTCGATCGTATCAATAAAATTTATTGAGTTTATAGGAATAAAGTTTGCAATATTCATCACAAGGAGAGGTAATTGCTAATAAAGAGAAGAAAAATTACAGGTAATTGCAAAAATCTTTACAAGACAGTTACGATTAATGTCTGACCCTCCCATTTACATAAAACCCCTTCACAATCACATGCACTGTACGTACTGACCAAACCTAGCCAAAACAATACATTTTCAAATACAGTCAAGCTCGACTAGTAGGACCTCAACAAGTCGAAGAAAATTTTTACCCTGTGTGCCACAAACATGTGTTGATTCTACTGACTGTGTAGGTCGAAATTCACTTAAGTCGAAGATTATCACTTAAGTCAAAGATGATTATTTAAGTCCCTCTAAATTTGACTTTGGTAAGCGAGATTATTGTACTTGGTTATTTTTTCTGAGGTTCTGGTAAGTCCGATACGATTTCATTCTATTCTCTCTCTCTCTCTTTGATGGTTACTTCGTCCTCCTTGATCAGTCATGAAATATTCATTCGTTTAATTACTAAAATTTAAGGTAACAGACATGAAAAAAATACCCTTGGCTATAGATGTAGATGAAACAAACGGACTAATATTCACTGCTGATGGAGTACAATGCGATGCGATCCTGTACACACACATTATTCGAATTACCTTTAAAAAGCTGTCAAAACTTGAGACATCAAACCTGCTATTTGCCATTGGGAGAAGAGATTTAAGAAATGTTTTATTTATCACATTTGATGCATATACGTAGGTCAGTTGTATCACAAAATATCCTACTATATATAAAGCCTTAAATAAGCCCAAAATATATGGAGCTATCGCTATTTTTCTCAATAAACCATAACTGTCGTGACTGTCAATGACTGTAAACGGTTTACTCTAGAAACAATTTCATTGTTATCACAATTATTCACATTTTGTATATTTGATAATACTTTTACTTTTTAAGCTTCTTACGACAAGGAGGTAAATTGCAAAGCTCTGACTTAATTGAATCTAAGCTGTTGATGATTACAAAGGAGCGTATCTAGTCTTTTCGCACATGTGCAGTACATTGATTGTTGACCTTATTAACCATTATTCTTTGACTATGAATTATAATTAGATACTACCTTTTTTGTCATAAAGCAATGATTTCAATACACTGTACCGACTACTCTTGTTATGCTCCTGCATTTGGTTTCTACATTCTTTTGGAGACTTTTAACAAAAATGAGCGTTATATAGAAAGGATTAAGTTTTGCCGTCTTATACTTTGACAGAATACATGCGCTCCGAGACAACAGTTACACAGTGCAAGGGAGGAAATATGGACAGGATTAACAAGTATTGAACACTAGGTGGCGCAAATTCATTATCAACATTCAAGGGCTCTGATCAGCATCAGTAGTGTTGCGGAAAATAATTGTTAAATACCGAGGAACACGGGTTTTCTTGGCTAAGATTGACTGTGCAAAACACTAGATATTTACAGAGAATAATAATTAATACGTGTCTATGATTGCATCAATCCAAACGAATCTTGCAAGGAGATTGACAATGGGATATTGAAGTAACACAGTCTTTTGAAGCGAAGCTCATACAATAGACTCTTTCAAAAATTTACTCAAAATCCATGTCCGTTCTTTAAGTTTATGTATTCTGTATTTCATCTTACTATTTACTTCATGATCAAATTTATCCTTTTTAATTCTTCTCCATTAAAAGACGCTTAGTGCATAGAAACTTTAGTAATAAGCGTGTTATGAATGATAGTTTTATTATCATTATTATTATTATTATTATTATTATTATTATTATTATTATCATCATCATTATTATTATTATTATTATTATTATCATTATTATCATTATTATTATTATTATTATTATTATTATTATTATTATTATTATTATTATTATTATGAGCACCAGTGGCTCTGTATTTGAATAAAATAAACAATCAAACAAACAAACAAACAGCAGGACAAACACACAATTCTACATTTTATGGCTGTTTGTTTTCCTACATGCGGCCTAGTAACGAAGCATTTCATTTACCTGCTTCCTCCCATTAAGTTCCACGGGTAGGAATTATAATAGATGATGCTAGGTAGGGTAAACTGCGAGCTTTGTCTTTGTTTAAGGAAACTTTTGTGGACAAAGCATGCACAAAATCTGAATACATCACTGAACTGGTCTACTCGACGCATGCAATTTGTAAAAAGCTACAATGACTAGACGTTAGATTTTATAGATAAAACTAAACTTTTCTCAGCTTTCTGATTCCAGCCTAGGGAAAGAAAATATCGTTACAAGATTGTAGGCTATACATAGATCAAACAAACGCGTTGATACAGATAATGAAACAGATGGACAAAATCAGTATGGTGTATCGGTCTTTCAATTGCATTATTCTTGATGCCTTGATCCTTGATCCCTGACATTACATTTAGTGTACAGAAGGAAATAAAAAAAATACCTTGATAACTATTTTCACACTTCTCATGCTCTTTCGAAGTTTCTCGACTATTAATTTTTCAAAACACGGTTAATGATACAATATACGAGTGCATCGGTGATAAAACAATAGGCCTGCGATTAAACTGATGGACAAATTGCCCTGGTTATGAATTAAATAAAAGTCATCGTTACAATTCATTTCCAAATGGCATCTATGGAACATAATCAATGTCAATGTTTATCTTGAGGTCTCAGGTCTCCTCAACGCGTCTTTGCCGATCATGGTGAATTGCGCCATCTACCGTTCCACGTTTTGCTCATTCCTCCCTAACTTCACACTTCCTTCTACTGAAATCTCTTTGTATCAGCGCGGTATATTTTCATTAATCGAAGAAGTGATACATTCGTCTTTCCAGGAGGGAACAGTTTCAAACACCTTCACTACGCACAGCTCAGATTTGCACTTTTGCACATATTTTTGGATGGGACTGACGTTTGTTATGTATATACCTTATCATTAGGTGAAATCCCATTTCATAGTAAGCAAACAAGCAAGATAAAACCCGACATTATGTTAGCGTTCAAAATGAATCTTCAGAACGTTTAGAAAGATAGCAGCATCTAACCCCGATTAACCAAGGTACCCATGCACCTAGGAAATTCTTTTGTGCCCCCATAAAAACTGACAGCTATTTGAATAATTAGTGTAGCCAAGTCGAACTCCATCTCTTAAATCTCCTTGATAAACTATCTACAAAAAGGGTATTATAAAAGTTGAATAGAAAAAAATGTGACTTGTCATAGTCATTAGCAATAATCACGTCACCACAGAAACGATTCTTTTACATGAGAGATGCATTGTATCATTGTATTCATGTAGTCAGTAATCTTTAAAAGCATTTTTTAATGTAATGCAAACGTAGGCTTTACCCACAAAGAATGTCACTTTTTTTTTCATTAAATAGGCATTGATAAATAATTTACTTCTAAAATTTCAAGGAAAAAAACATGTGTTTGTATATCTTACAGTCAAATTGAATTTCACACAATCACAGATGTCTCATAGCTTGCTTTAATTTATATTCCTAGATTTTTTTTCCTAACTGTTGCCATTGTCTTTGTTTTTATTCACAGAATTCATTTAAAAGCTGCAGAAAACTGCTTCTCAAAAATGTCCAGCCAGTAAAACGTGACTGACTTAACAGTATAGCCTGAGCTTTCGATAGCAGAATCTTCGTCAAAGGCAAAATGACAAACATAAAGGGTAAGCAGACACTTAATGGACTATAACATAACATGCACTACACGGGAGGGGCTGGGGAAACAGAATGATGAAGAAAGGGGTGTGTCGGGTGTCAAAAGCAGGGAGCCAATCAGGACGAAAGCAACGGAAAGTGAATGGAGTGCGCGAAATAAAAAAGAAAGGTACCTAAAGGGCAAGTGGGTGGATGGGCCATGTCGGGCTATGTTCATGGTTTTTGTACAATACAAAACACATAATGGCCTCTTTTGATAAATACCTCAAATCGTGATGGTGTTGAACTTTCGGGGAACTAAATTGCCAAGAACTTGGATCTTGCCATTCGACGTATCACGGAACCAAATTCGACTCTCGCATTAATGTGAGCTATCACTATCGCGATCCAGCGCTACGCGGCACTTCCACGTGTAGTGCTCGTCGGGTACCAATACGACGTGCGCGTCACAAGAAGTGAAACGGAATTGCTTCCATCTAATATTTCCCGTCGTACAATATCGATAACAATTCCATTGGAGCTCAACTTGACGATAGACCCTCACTGGAATCGGTTCGACTGGAAGAATTCGAGCGACGGAGTGCTGAGTGTTTTGGTGTGTCCTGGTCCATTCGGACGTAACCAGTAACGGTAAATAATGTACTTTAACAAGCCCTTTGGCTCTTACTGTATTTCTTCATTGTGAATGTATGCTTTCTCCACCTTTTGAACATTTTATCATGTGCATCGAGGTGACGCGAAGTGAAAACTCTTCTCTTGTTATAAAATAAATCTGTTTAGATAGAGATGAAGAAACTCTTCAATATGCCTGTTTCAAGGCGTATAAAGGTAGCACAATCTATACTCTCTATTAACTCTACAGGTCTTGATGTACAGACTTCCGATCCGCCAATGCCACTGCCAAAGATGCTATATAGAATGTGGTTGGTATCTTGTTTAATTCACTCTTCCAAAATAGCTTATACTACATGTTGAGTCATTTCATGTTGCTCGTGAAATCGACCGCTTTTACAACTTCCTGTTAGCAACTATGATGGTAGGGCATTTCTTTCTCTCTCTCCCTCTCTCTTTTTAGTTTTTGAATGTGGTTCGTGATAATACCATTTTTAACTGGCATATGGCACTCGGGTGCTTTAGACCACATCGACTTTCTGTCTGAATAGATATTATGAACATTACACTCTTCTTGTTGTGTTACACTAGCGATTTTATTTTGTTGAGATTCTCGATGGAGGAAACTAAAATTGTGACTTCAGATATCTTCGTCTCGGTGTCCGCTAGAATCTGAAAGATCGTTTTAAGAATTTATGCAAACTGTGCTTTCAAATTGATGAGTTGATTGATGAGTCTCGGGTGATTATAATGTCGGCTTACATCCCAGCATGTCTCTGTGTTTATATTGCTGTTAACCAAAAAAAAAAGGACAAAAGAATAGACTGATGTGATTTGATCCTTGGTCTCTTATCTTAGATAAGTGCGTTACGATACAAACATTGCAGTTCTTCTTCTTCTTCTTCTTCTTCTTCTTCTTCTTCTTCTTCTTCTTCTTCTTCTTCTTCTTCTTCATTGTAATCTCTCTCTTCCACTCATGAAGATTCTTGCAGTGGAAAGTGGGTGTGTTTGTTTCGCCAAGGAAGTGAAGTGCCGAGTGTCCTATTCACATACGTATGGTGCAAGTAAAAAATATTCCAGAATGATTCTATGTTTGGGTTTAGGCACTGCATTTTGTTAGTATTCGAAGAGCTTGCAACCAAACATTTGCCAAAAGGCGCTAAATCCATTGGGAAATTATAGATTTAGCGCCTTTTGGAAGCAAGCTCTTCAAATTTCGACGAAGTGCTTCTGCGGACAGAGCCTTTACTACATCTGTTGGTAGACAGTAAAGAGTTCCTTGTACGCAAGGTCCTCGGGAAGAATGGTTGCTATGCCTGTGTGGTTCAGTATCATTATCTGGCGAATAATACAGGAATTCATCATTCGTGGCATGTCTTCTTACACTCAGACATCAATACAGATATCCAGCACATTAAAAAAAAAATCAAGTCTATCAAAAAACAATATGATTTATTGGCATTAATATCTCATTTAGATACCATCTCCTCTATACTTAGGCTGTATATTTCTTTCGGCTGTTGAGTAGTCGCCTCTTGTGTGTTATTGCATTCTTTTTTAATGTGTTTATTCTCGTGGGTATATATACATACACACACACACACACATATATATGTATATATATATATATATATATATATATATATATATATATGTGTGTGTGTGTGTGTGTGTGTGTGTGTGTGTGTGTGTGTGTGTGTGCGTATATTGAGTAAGTTGTCCACGTGTTGGCGTGATAATATCATCAAAAACAAAACTGAAACAAAGTTCATGCTGTATTCACCAACAGTATATTTCGGCACAAGTGTTGATACTGAGAGAACAATAACAATTGTTATTATTCTCTAAGTATCAGCACTTGAGAAAGAGCGATTCTTCGAATCGCTCGAATATTTGTGTGCCGAAATAAACTGTTAGTGAATACAGTATGAACTTTGTTTCAGTTTTGTTTTTGATGATTTACATATATGCATATATATATATATATATATATATATATATATATATATATATATATGTGTGTGTGTGTGTGTGTGTGTGTGTGTGTGTGTGATATATATATATGCCCTATATAGATATAGATACATATTTCCAATGACCCTCATGTCTTTTTTTATCGCTTCTGCAAACTTACTACTTCGGCCCTCCTCTTTTTCTCTTAGCAAATAACCCCCATATACATGCATCCTTTTCATTATTTTCCCTCCGGCATCATCCTTGCCCCGTGTATCCCCTGTCGCTCCCGGTGCTCTCATGTTTTGTCTGACCTCATCCATCACAAGGAATTCCATAGCATTAGCAGCCAGTCTTCAGCTCCTTCTTCCAGTGGGAGCATCACGGTACAGCTGACAAGGCTCTGTGACTCTTAAACCGAAGGTCCGGAGTTCGAGTCTGTTTTGGTGTTGTCATGTTACCTGCACAAAAAATGTCATACCCTCAGTCGCGGTCCTTGGTGATGTTAGTGGTAGCTAGACCATGATAATGGCGATGATACAGATCAACAGGGAGGAGTTCCTGTGGCTCCTTAATTCAATTTATGCAAAGGAGTGTTGTATAGTTCAAGCCATGATGAGAGTAATGAAGACAGTGGTCTTTACCCTACTCAGATGTAACATTGTGGCGCATCTGCAACGATTTTGCGACTGTTACACATAACAGGTGTACTGAAACCAATCACTTGCGCACCTCATCCGTTTATGATCGTATGGAGACTATATGAATAAGGTTCAACTTTGCACATCTACAAGTACGTGAGACACAATTGTAGCACTTTTATGGGTGCAACTTTGCACCTTTCAGACCAGTGAGCACCTTTGAAGGTGCAGCTTTGCACCATTCTGGTCTGAAAGGTGCAAAATGGCACGCGTAAAGGTGCTCCCAGTGTCCCACTGGTTAAGGTGCAGAGTTGAACCTATTTTTCTTTAGAGTGTGAAATGAAGAATCGATGACAAAAATCGACTACCAGGATTTATAATTCTAGAGTGTGTAACCTACAGATTGGATGCCACGGCACCACAGAATTTCAGCACAAGAGGCTCTAATTTCATTGATGCTCTTGTCATAAATATAGCTTGCCGGTATGAGTGGGAGAGGAAATCATTTGAAGTATTGGGCATTCTTACTGCCGAGGGACGTAACTCCACTTCCCTTTAATATCAAAGACCACATTGTACTAATGTGAAAGGAAGGTTAATTGCATGCATTGCATCACCGTGTTACACCAACCGGATCTCTTGGTGAAGAAAACCCCTTACTGAATTAAAAAAAAAAAGAAATTGAAGGCGAGAATATCAAAAACAAACACTACTAGAAAACTAGACAAAAGAACGAAAAACAAACCTGGATCTACTGTTTCACATTTTGTTAAGTCACGCGTGATGGGAACCTTTTTACTTCAAGCTCTGTCGTGAACTCGTGATGTCTGAAATTTGCTTGGGAAAAGGGGCGAAAACAGAGCAAATGGTAGACGGCAAAAGATAACAAGTAGACTTGCTAAGGGGGTAAACGCTGCATTTTTTAGTACAGATATCCTACTTGGCACAGATGTTCCCTAGGGCAAATGAAAAATTTTCATCTAAAGAGACAATCTGTATCTATGCCAATAAGCCTTAATTTGCATAATTTATGCAGAAATAAATATAAGAATCATTTAAAAATACATATGCATCCAGCAGAAGTACCTAATTTGGTAGAAGTATTCTATAGAGTAAGTGGAAACATTCCTGCAAAAATTGATTTCATACCTATTTAAATAAACATAAAATTTGCATAATTATACAAGTTATTGTGCAAAAATCTGCATTTTTGAAAGAATTTCTAATCTATTAAGCACTGGATCTTGTAGAACAAAGTTTGAACCTGGGATGGATGTTCCTTGGGTCAAAACCAAGTGATTCATCTAAAGAGACAAACTGTCTCTATGCAAACAACCTGTTATTTGCATAATATGCATATCAAAATCTACACGTAGATAATCAGAACTAACAAAAAGCAATTATGTGACAATGTCTTAAATCGCTTTGAACTTAACATCCAAAAAGCTAATAGAATAAGACAATATTCTCACAACAACACTTTTCAGTAGCTTAAAGTTGTTTCCATATTATTTAATCAACTTAGGTATTCTATGCATGAATTACATTAATAAGTATACAAGACGTGAAATTTCCAAACATGATCTTTGAAATGATTTTTACTATCAATTTTCCCTCATTGCATAAATGCTTTGCAGGGTGGGAAAAATAGCAATCGATAGTGACACTCTTTAAATATGATTATGCAAATATAAAAGTTGGGTCTACATAGGAACAGATGCAAATCGGAACAATATTGCTTACAAAAGGATTGTTTTTCCCTTGCAAACACAACTGAGGTCATGGTTAGAAATCATTACAAAAATCACTACAATAGTGAAAGTGTATATTCTGATTTTCATTGTGTTTGTAGGCACCCAAGCGAATAAGGGGCTTTTTATATCAAACTGATTATAAACTTGTGTAAATTCTGTGGATTATGTGGATTAAGGGTATCTGCACACATTATGAACTTAGAAGCTTGAGTTTAGAAACAAAGTCTGTTTCTGGAAAAAAAAAAACACAAACCGTTCCCTCAGTATACTATGAGCTGCTATGGCATGGAAACTATGCTAGGAATATACACAATAACATTTTGATAAGGCAATAATTTATGCAAAAATTGTCATGTGAACAATAATCTTAGTCTCTGACTGAAAATCAGTAAATTTCAACAATAAATCAAAGCAGAAATAATATGTTCATTGCCATTAAAGTGTATTAGAAGGCGTTCACAATTAGGATGTGATTTGTCAACAGATCGTCACATGCTATTGTTTACGAGGATCGTAAATATCATATTCTCCCTGTTTGAGATCGTTTTCCCTTGGGTAATGTAACTCCCTGGCGGTCCAAAGAATGTTGTATTCCACCACATACCAGCTAATACTTGTATAGATGATTATGACCTACATGATCTTGAAGCTTTTTCCAAAAAAAAAAAAAAAATCACATAGTTATGTTAACTTATTTTGTGTATAGATGTCAAAGGTTGAATAAAAAAAAATACACAGGTAAAAGTGTAAAAGGTAAGAATGTCAGAGGTTATACATGTGTATACATCAAACTTAACTTTCATACATTAAATGCAATGACGGTGATGACTATACCATGTCACTGACTTCCATGTCCTTTCCTGCTCATCAAGAGGAAACAAAAACACTTGAGAGGAGAGGGCTTAACATTTTTTCGATAATGAACAAGGGTATCACTGTCAGGAAAGAACATGCACAAATATGTACTAAGTTTCATGATACCTTAATTCACTTTCAAGATATGGAAGAAAAAGTGAAATATAGCACTTTCATCAGAGTTTTGACCTTTTGGCAGGAAATTTCCCAGAGAATCTTCATTAGGTAATACATGTGTATATTAAGTTTCAAGAAAAATCCTACAAGCATTGCAAAAATATCAGGGAAATAGTGAAATTTTGAGGGCTCAATTGACCTTGATCTTTGACCCTTGACCTTTGACAAATGACCTCTAAATTCCCTAGCATATCCCTGCCAGTACCAAGTTTCATGAAGACACCTTGAACCATTTGCGAGATACAGAGACAAAAGTGAAATTTTAACATTTTCACCTGACCTTTGACCTTTGACCTCTTGACCTGAAACTCTGAAGAATCTTATTTTGGTATGTGTATATATATATATATATATATACATAGTACATGTATGCAGTCACTAAGTTTCAAGAAAATACCTTCAGCCATTGCATAGATATGGGGGAAATAATGAAATTTTAGTATTGAACTTGAACTTTTTGACCTTTGACTTCTTGCCGATTTTACTTAAAAACTGCTTAATTAATTGCCCCATCATACGTCATCTTTGGACCAAGTTTGGTGAAATTTGCTTAATCCCGTCTTGAGTTATCACGTAAACTGAAACAAGTCGACCTTGACCATTGACTTCAGGTACATTCGGGTATTAATATGCACAATATGCTAATTAGATGGTATTTGCATAGAGAAATAGTGTTTTGAAACTACAAACGAGAAATAATGTTTTGACATTACAAACCATTTCCTTTTGACTAAAGGATATTCATAATACTTTGGTAGTTTATATCATAAAATGTTCTTATACTGTAAGAAAAACTAAATGTTTTTACTTTACTTTCTTTAGTAATTATGTAAATTAGCTGGTAATGATGGTTCAATTATTCAAATTCTTTTCTCATTTTGTTTCATAGAGTGTTTCTGAAGGGTTATATCTATCTAGGAAGAGATTTAAGGGGGGTTTCATTGTTTACGAATCAATTTGAATAAATCGCATAATTATGCAAATTTTATGTTTATTTACATAGGTATGAAATCAATATTTGCAGGAATTGTTTCCACATACTCTATAGAATACTTCTACCAAATTGGGTATTTCTGCTGCGGGATGCACATATATTTTTTAACAATTTTTATATGTATTTTTGCATAAATTATGCAAATTAAGGCTTATTTGAATAGATACAGATTGTCTCTTTAGATGGAAAAATTCCATTTGTACCGAGGAACATGTGTGCCAAATAGGACATTTGTACTACAAAATGCAGCGATCACCCCTTTTCTCGCCCTTAGCAAGCCTACTAGATAGCGCTCGTCTTGTTGCACAGCAAGTTCGCTCATGCGTTTCGAGCGCGTCGTATGCTGCCTCACCCGCAGCCGAAACAAAGATGAATCAATCACTTAATTAAAGTACCTCATCACAGCTATAGCTTGAGTAGAATATTATATCCAATTTTCAAAGGAGACAGAATAGGCTCTGTAATGCTATCATCACTGCGTGCAAGTTAAAAATAATGTGATGAATACGGACAAATAAAGCGATGAGATAAGAGTTTAAATTTTACTATGCCTTTACACTACGGCAATTACAATCGTAACATATTAGGCAAATTGAATTAGGTGTTTTAGTACGGCCTGCACAACTCTCCTTTGGTTTGTACATAACTTCATTAAAATTATAGTGTTTAATTGCCCTGTTCCTCAACTGTCATCAGTTGTAACAACTTTGTAAAGCACTCAATGCAAAGAATCTATTCTTATGATATTTCATTTCAAGAGAATGATACAATGCTGGGGATGGGAAGCTAGGACAATGACGTCATAGCCATCAAATTTGCATACTCAATTTTGACCAATCTGCCAGTATCGTGAAAGAAAAAGAATGTGAAGGAGTGAAATACAATATTTCCCTTATTTCGTGGGCGTATTCAATTTGACCAAAGCGACGTTATGGTGATAGTGACGCCAGAGCTATGCTTAAGAATAGTGCGGTGCTAACACCCGACGGATGTCTGGCTTGGTGATGCTCTGCGAATGCTATACGTACATGTATAATTATCATGCAGAATCTTGAGGGGATGGGTTGGTTGTAGTGCGGATATATATTATAAATAAACCCCTCAAAAAAGTCCTGCAATTCCAATTTGATGTATCATATTTCTCTAAAACTACATCATTTCATTCAAATGTGACACCGTAAGAAAACCTGATAAATTTTCTGTACAACGACAACTCATTTGTTTACATTATACATTCCTGGAATGAACAGTACGACTTAGTATGAGGAAAGGTCAAATGTGAAATGTTGCAAAATACAGCAAACGTGTTATGTCAAACAGTATAATTCTCATTTGCTTTGTCGTTTCAGGGAAGGAATGTGCTTGAAAAGAATGCATTATGAGATTATCATAAGATTCCAGCTTCATCCATGAATTAGAAATTGCAGTAGTACCTGCAGATTAAAATTAAACATAAAGGTTAACCAAACAGTCATCTAATGTCTGGGAAATGGGAGTTTTTGAAAGTGATTTCATTTCAGCATTGCCTATTCCAGTGGCCTTTTTTTCATCAAAACTGTACAATCAATAGCAGAATTGTCACGATTTTCACTTTTGATCTGTCTCCATACTCAGCTGTTTTGCACATTCCAAGAACACCCAATCATAGCAAGTGATGTGTCATTTTAAAGATAATTAATCAGGTTTTCTTATGATGCCATATTCAATGAAGATAATGCAGATATAAAGAAATATGATATATCAAACTTTAATTGCGGAACTTATTTTGAGGAGTTTATATACATATCCTCTCTCTCTCTGATATATCCTCTCATTGATAGGTAAAATTATAATTACCAATGAAATGGTGACACACATGTACAAATTCAAACGGCATCATTAGTACTATTCAGTTGCATTAAGGATAGTTATACATGTATATAATGAACGCAATTGTGACAGAAATGATTTTTAGTGATAACGCCATTATACTACCATTCTCGACACATTAAGCACACAATCATATTGATCTCGTTGCTTTCTCCCGATCCTAGACTTATTTAAAGTATCTCGCATGAACTGCACTAAACATACTAAACGGTAAGAATCTGAGCGATTAAGACGCATGCTGAAATTCTTTAAAATGTTCTTTACATGATTATCTATTCAAAATCAGTCAACGCATGATAATTAATTGACGTGCATGACATAATATACATGCTGGATTGTATAAACGGCTTGGTCCACATATACACCGCTAACTTGTTTTTGCATGTTTTTAACATCCGCTCTCAGTATTAGAATTACAATACTTTTTTCATGGTAGTTATGACTTCTATATGATACCACTATGAGACATCGTTTATTGATAAGTAAATAAGATTATTTGCAAAGAAAGGAGTTTGAGCTGTGCTATACAGAAAACCCGTTTGTCAACGTCAGAATAGCTACAGCGGCAAACAACCTGTTGCCATGGTAACGGAAGAAAGCCAGCGCCTCACGCAACAGAAGCTCAGATGTGAAGTATAATGTGTGTGGTGATTCTTCGCTCGCCAGTTGGTTTGTCCAAAAGCAAAGAAACGCAACGTTACGTCAAGCACGCATTCGTCTCATCCTTGGCATATATTCTCTGCGTGTATTTTATTCTCCCTTCGCTTTCCTTTTCTCCATATGTTGAGTAATGTCCCTTGATATCCCTACTGAACGTTGAAAAGTACGCACCGTAATGCAATGTATCACACTATCATATTACATATTGCGACACAATGGCACATCACATACGACCTACATTTTTTTATTCGAAAAACTCAATGTTGTTTTAATTTCCTCCAAGGTCCAGCTTGAGCATAGAATTCATTTTTCACTATAATAGAATGGTGAAAATATGTATGGTAGGAAAAAACTGCATGGAAGGTCAGAAACATTAATATGAATATCAATAGCAAGACTGCGAAAATAAGAAAAGAGATTTCTAGATTAACATAATAGGAAAAGATACAGAGGACAAGAAACAAAACCCCTTTGTAGAAGAAGTCATAAAATCCTACTTACTAGGCATCCGTCCAACAATGATCTATTAAAATCAGGGATAGCCGTCTACGTCAGAGACGTTTGAGAGACACTTGGACGTCTCCGATTTAAATCACTTTCATAGAAAAATCGAAGCGACTTTCCGGCTGCAAAGTTATTGATTCATGCATTATACGTTCCCTATATAGCCCTGTACATCCTGAGTTCTTTGACGAGGTAATGGCATCTTTTGGAGATAATAAGCTTTTCCCGTATTGTGAAATGATAACAAACAGGAACACTTTATAGATTTATTCTGCTTTCACGGACGAGAGGCTTCATGAAAAGCATTTATAAACAAGGACACGCATTTTCCTCGGATAATTGCTTACATAGAAAATGGTGGGATGAATAGAGAATATAGATAAGTTACACACTTGTTGTCAAGCGTGTTTGTGCTATCATATGAAGTACATCTGTGTCTGTCATGAAAGCATAATTCTGAATGCATAACCGAATATTCATGTTATCAAATTAGCTATTAAATTCTAGTATTACCGGAAGTATGTGAGATGAGTCGAATTCATTTCTTCAGTCTGGTTTCATATTGCAGTTATATGATGTCAAACTGTATTTTTCACAGCAAACTTAGGAATGGATATTAATGAATTATAGACATCAATTCTGAATTGTAAATAAACTCTAGTATGGTCATCAGAGTGAGGAAGAATAACCATGATGCATTTGGTTTGAGTTGCGACTTTGTTATGTAGGATAATTGTGAAAAGATGGCTAGATTCATAGCTTTAAGTATGATATTGTACGATTGCAATCCATGCTCATGGCGGCTTGGTAGTGCAATAGCAGCGCCCTTGAAAGGATGTTGTTTGGTGAAAGAAGGCCCTAGAAAGAGGAGAGTGAAGAAGGGAGACGTGGGAGAGTGTGAGGAAGGTAAATAGTGAGAATTGAACTGCAGCGGTGAGCAGGAAGTTGAGGTATCACTGAGGGAGATTGGGGAATATACAGGGCCGGCGCAGTGTTTTATAAAAAAAGGTCTTCAGAGAAAACACATAACCTTACCGCCAGATCTATATCTATTTCTATTTTAGTGCCACTTACGTACTTCCGGGTTGAAAAAAAAAGTGTGGGGGCCCAAAGTGATGACACCTTATGTATTCCTTTGTATGGTGCACAAAAAGTGTGGGGGCCCTAGCCCCAACGGCCCCCACGGCTGCGCCGGCCTTGATATATAGACAGGGACAGTTGTAAGGAAGAAAAGAGTGAGAATCAAGTGAAGGGTTCGGAAGGCGTTGGGAGAAGAAAGATGAACCAGAAAGGAGGGAGGAGAGGGGAAAGGGTATAAGGGGATGGTTAGAAAATCATGGAGATTAGAGAGAGAGAGAGAAGTGATGAAGATGTGAAATTTCGAACGATGTTTCAACAAATAATTCTCACAAAGAGAGTATCTAAAGAATCAAACGTGAAAACTCCGATGAATTAATCATGACACGAAAAGGTCCTGGTTTGATCTAGTTTATTTTTTTTTTTTATGCTCAAAGAAGTTGACTTGCATATTTTAACATTTCTTGTGGTTAGAGTACAATGGAAAGCTGGTGACTTTTTGGGCTAACCTTTGCTACCATGTGTTAAATAAGTAACAACAGCCTATCACAGTTCACGTTCTAAAAAAAAAAAAAAAAAACAAGTAAAGATGTTCTAAATATTTCACTATTTTGATTTCAATATTAAAAAACGTAATACGCAACACCCACAGGTAGAGGAGGGACTTTCATCCAAGTATCTAAAACAAACCCAGAAAAAGAAACATCAGCACGTAATCCATTTTTTTCTGCTTTGTGTATTTTTCATTTGTTTGTAGGCATTGCTCATTGGTTTCTGAATTTATCTTCGCGGACATTTTGTTAAAAAGCATAAATGGAAATCATCTTATGCAACTACAGGTGCACAAAAATGTTACGATATGAATCGATGTTTAGAAATGCCTCCTTGAGGCTCCGTCTGGGTATAGTATCTACACTCATTAATAGGCGCGGTTTGACGTATCATAGTAAACTATATCAAAAATATTTAAGTGCTTTGATTATTATTCATCTCTTGACGCTTAATTTTTGACTGTTCCGACAAGATGTGCCAAAAGCCTCAAAGATCTTAAGGTTATTCCTATCATAGACAATTATCGACGATTGCCTTTCACGCCAGAAATAAAGTAAATAAAGTGATGTAAAGTCGTTCACCTTTCACGAACGAACTTTTGTGAATGACCTACCCCTTCCCAGCTTCACAAGACCCTGATAACATATCGATTGAGTAACATGTAAATGTTTACATACTTGGAATTGCGATGGGGAAAAAAAGAAAACACACACACACACAACGACAAACAAACCACGACGTATCTCGGAAATAGGGCATGGTTCAATAACCGATCTAAAACCAATAATTTCTTCATTAGTGTTGTGTATTTTTTTTTATTTTTTTATTTTTTTAGAAGTGGAAGCACTGCTTGGTGTATAGTGGATGAAATCTCTTGACCTGTAGAGAAGAGATCGTGCACTCGAATGGAAACATTCGTTGACAAGATGAAGAAACTCACATTTCTCCTCTTAAGACAGGTGCAAAAATCGCTACCAGGCAATTGGGAGAGGGGGGGGGGGGATTGATGGTAGCGCCTTCTGGAAGATCACTATTATAAGTGAAAGAAGATGCCGTGAGTAAATCGAAGTCATACTTTTGCAATCTATACCTGCTGCTGCTTAGATTGCAAAGTATTGGTTTTAGTTTTCATCAACTGGATCATTCTTATGTCCGTCAAGTCTCAGGAAGGTTTCTTCGGTTGTCGGAAACATCCATTGTTAGGATTGGAGTTAGATTGAACGTGTTTATCAGTCGGTGTCAAGGTGTAGACATCACATCCATGAATACATTTGGAGTATCTTGGATGAAAGAATATAAAACATGTTCATTGTGTCGTTAAAAGACACGTTTTGAGATAACAGTCATAACCTTTCTGTAGTCATAATATATTGTGTGATGAAAGAACAACGCAGAGATTGCAAAAGACAATCTTATCTTTAGCAAATAATTTAATAATTTGATTCTCAACAGCTCCGATGCCAAGTTCCATCTGCGGATGTATGATTCTGTGAGAACAGGTTATACCTTAGGTAAACTTGTTTGCGGATGCGGGCAATGTTATGATGCATTGAGGTAGGGTAACCTGGCATACTTCATAGCTTTGATTTGCGCATGTGCAGATATTGGTAGTCTGTGGTTTGTAAGGTGAAAGGTTATAATCCAAAGTAAGATCTACCACTCATGCACTTTGATCTAGACGCACAATTATTAAAAAATACATTGTTCAACATTTATTTACATGCTCAAATATATGGATAGCTTTCCGTGAGTAGGGTAGGACACTTGATATTGAGTTTTTCAGTTTACCTATTCCCATTTCACATCACAATATTGGACATGCTGGAACATTCAAATTCATGAAATTCTTCCGTCGAGAAAAAACACTGATCAATTCAGTGGTTATTACGTCGATATAGGGCAATTTGTCAAACAGTTGCAATGCTGGACCATACTTTGCAGCATTCTTGGGCCAGTCTCTAAAAAAAAAACGTGCTGGTTGTCAGGAACAACATCTGGAAGGTGTATACGAGATTTGAATCATAGCTTGTTATTCCTTTGTGTGCAGTGAGCGCCGACTGTCACAGTATAACCCACAGTTGTGCCGTCCCAGGTTACTTAGGGAAAACAGTTAATATGTATGTCCGTCTTTAGCTAAAAGAAATTGACATATATAAATGAAATTACAATGATTTGTTTAAAGAGATCGCTCTGATTGAGTATCAGTTTTGGATCTACTTCACTGAGGATTTTGTAAGCTCATATCTGTCTAATTATTTTCCCACTGTGATCGTTAAACCAATTTTCGAGAGAAACTAATACGAACCCCGAGAGAAACATACAGCTTATAAAAATCTGGAAGGGGGGCATTTCATGAAACTTTTCTTCGGATTCTTTTTGTTTTGTTTCTGACAAATTTGCTTTCAGCCAATCAGATGCAAGGATTTCTGCAGCTTATAAAAGTTTGTCAGAAAGAACCCTGACAAAACATTTGATGAAATACCTTCTACCCCCTAGACTATCGATGTAATTGCTCGTGATTCTTGTGTGACGACATAATACGCCCTGAAAAGTTTGTTAACCTCGCTCTATTGTAGTTCTTTATTTGACAGGTGCTGATCAACACAACACACGCATGAGCACACACACACACATACACACACGCACACACACACACACACCACACAAATAAATGCACGGAAAGTTTCGTTGACTCATAAAGACCTAGAATAAGTAAAAAAAAAAAAGACACGAAACAGGACAGGAAAACAACAGTAATTTGCTGAATGCCTCCGTATGTTGCGGTTTGCACATGTACAATCAAGGGTGTGCTATCTCGTATAATGGGCGTACTTGAAATCCGACATTTCCGCTATTGGTGCAGTAAGGTCTAAAATTAACGTGGCATCCGAAGTCCTTTTGGCATAATGAAAATAGGAGCGAAACATGATAATTATTATTATTTGCTGAGACAATTAATTGCTTTCAAGCTTTTTTTTTAGCCATTTGTCATGTAGATTCTATTGAGAGGAAAGCAATTACCAATAGTAGGCATACATCATAAGAACGAATAAGATATCCCTGTGATAGTTTTTCTGCCTCTTTAGCTGGCAATCGAACTTTCAATCGTTGACGCACAGTAAAATAGGAAATAGTGCGCTGTATTATTTGTTGCGCGCATTGAAATTTCAATTTCTTTACTTTTTTGTCCACTGATTTCAATTAACCCTCTAAGCGCCATGCTTAGTTCCTGTCCTTCGATTTATATGTGCAATTTACTCGCTGACATAGAAAGGGTAAAAGGCAGCCAGTGAATTAGGAGAGTTACAAATGAGTCGTATCGAATCTTTCACTCATAATCTCCCTGTAAAAATATTAATCGCCAACATAGTTCTCTTACGGGGGCATGTTTTACATGTTCCCACATACATAAGTAGGTTTCTGTTTGTAGGTTTTAAGCGAATTTTCAACAGTGAAATCTAAAAGGTACATGAAATTCGATTCTATTGGGGGCAGTCTTCAACAAAAAAAAAAAAAAAAAAAAAAAAAAAACCAGAAGAGAAAATAGAGCAAGTATTAAATAGGACATAAAAATGAACTTGACAAACAGCCTGCAAATATAGCATGTTATGTAAAATGTTAATAAAATAAATGAAAATAGGTATAGATTTATTACGTTGAGGAGTATCAAACTGTAGATATCATTTTACGTACTGTTTGTCAGTCGGATCGATGTAGAAATATAACAAACATATTTTGATTCCTTTGTGTTTGTCCCGCTGATATTACGAAGAACGGAGATGCGGTGATGTTCAGTGATAGTGACAAGTAAATCATCCCAGAACTATCTCTTTGTCATGTAGGGCTGGTATCAGTGAAAACCGAGTAAAGTTCGTACTTTCTACTTAAGGTCACCTATTGGCCTAGATACTCGTACTCGAGTGCGTCATCTGGTCGTACGGCGATGTTTTGCCCTGTCAGCCTGTGTGTGGGTTTGTGTATGGGTGTGTGTGTGTGTATGTGCGTCTCTGTGTGTGTATGCGTGTGTGTGTGTGTGTGTGTGTGTGTGTGTGTGTGTATGTGTGTTTGTGTGTGTTTGTGTGTTCAGTGACATCATCCTCTCGTACCGTCTCTGTTGCAGATATCCGCGGTCATAGCTCCCCACAAGTTATCATGTCAACTTGCCTACGATTCGAATAAACAAAGCGATAGTAGCTAATCGTTTTTATAAAACTGTTTTTTTTTTATTAAACTCTTTCTATCGTATTTTACGGTGAATGCAGTTACTATAGCAGAAACGGAAATACTCGCAGTTGATTGGCTGCTGCCAAGTTATCACCATGGTGACTACAATGAAGTTCCAGTTATTGCTATGGTGACGGGCCGCTCTTGCGTACCGGCTAAGATTCTGAACGTATAATTACGACGTTATCTTCAATTCCTTTGCTAATAATATTTTCATATCTCTACTGCCTTTTTACTTCAACTTATTTATGTATATACACGTGAGGTCTTGTAAAACTGATGAAATGTGCCGCCTCCTTATCATTTTGGTGAGTGTAGGCGTGATCTCTGCTTTTCTCACCATTTCATGGTCAGTTAAGAACGCAATATACACAATTCGAACCAAAGTTTAACTACTAGGTCAATATGTGTTAAGTTGAAAATTATGCGTATTAGATTACTTTTTCGTGTTTGTATGTCTGTTTATTTGGTGGATGCCGTAGTGCAAATTGTATTCACTGTTCAAGATGAAATTAGTAAACAAAGTGAAATAAATTTAACAGATCGTTGAGAAGAGGTTACATAAATCGTTTATTCGTTTCGTCACAAATGCGACTTCGCAATAAATAAAGCCATTAAATTGCAATGATACAACGGGCTTCAACGCACATCCAGTCTCAAAAGATTTCTCAATTTCTTCATGTGTGTATTTTCTCCATCCATCTCCCTCTCCGTTTTAATTTATGCCTTAAAGGTAGGGGATACCTTTTACAGAACTCCCAAAATGCAGCAAAACATTAAATATGAACCTCAGGGGACTTGTTTAGGCCACTGCTTAGAAATTTGGAAGTCAACAGTTATCTACAATTTGAATAATGCACAAAACTCAACTACTCAGTAGTTCTGTGTGTCAGCCACACTTAAGCCTTTTTGTTGCAGTCTTCTGTATTTTTTTAATCTATAAACACAAATCTAAAAGTATAAGAGCTGATGTAATAACATATAGAGTGTGTGGCAAGAATGTATATAGAAATGTTTGTAAGTTTTGATGAACTTTATTCACAAAATATACATGATGGACACACATGCAGTGCAAGGGTCTGCAAAGGTAGCCTAGTAATGTACTGGAATTTACGGTGAGCCCCGAAAAGAATTCAATTCAAAATCTAACGGTCAATAAAAATGTACTAAATGTTACCTTCCACTTTCAATACTTTATGGGAGTTTCTAAAATGATACTCTCTTCAACATACCACTGTGTTTATACAATTCTTCATTTAAGGCATGCAAATGGGATTCCCTACCTTTAAGGTGTTGATGAATTACACGGGTCGGGGGGGGGGGGGTATTCGAGAGAGTATAGAAGAGCAAACGTGCGCCGGCGACTTATTCATAGGCCTAAATTATCCACCTAGTCTTTTATGATTGATTCGAGACATAGATGCTTGAGGTCGTGAAGATGTCGATTCAGAAATAGACCCAAAATTGAGTTAATGTATAACTTTTATTCAAACACCAGTCGTGTTTACCTTTCTTGCACACCAAAGGGGATTTAATTTCCTTTTATATCAACTGGATGTGAAAAAAAAAAACGACGAAGAAGATTGGGATCTGAAATTAAAGAAATGGTCAATCATAAAAGACTAGACGTCAACGAACAACGCCATAATATAGATGTAGTGAATTCTATAAGACTTCAAAATAGACTTTTAATTGTATTCGAAATCGAATGTTGATGGGTCTTTTCTGACTACGGAACATGTATGTAAGTGCATAATTATAGTAATACGATATTATGAATAAATTGATTAATACAAATTAGCATGAACTTACGCTCAACATCACACAAAGCCACGCACGCGCCCGCGGACGCACACATCAAATATGTAACCCACACACACATTAGCACATAACTTACACACATACCTTTATGCAGTAAAGTACATTCATACACACATACATAACATAAATTATTATGACAATATAATTTATTCTTAAAAAGTCCCCAATGATTGACCCTCATACTCTATAAAGGGTTACAAGGATCCAAAACTTTGTTCGATGTACTTGCAAACAATGCTTACGATGATTAAACACACATCATTAAATAATGTTTATGCTATGTCCAAATTTGTCACGCGGATGAAACTGTGTTAAAGGGTAACTTGCTAAAGGCATGAACGCGTTTCTCCAGACGTTGCCGATTTAACGCTTTTATTGATGCCATAAACATTCCTTTTATCATGAAGTCTGTATCAGTCCTGGGTTTATCATTAACGCAAAAGGGCGTTGACTTACCCCAACTATACTCCCCTCAATCCCCTTTCCTCTTACTCTCTCCCAGTAATTCCTCCCCCTCCCCCCCCCCCCCCCCCTTCACGTCTTCATGTCTCATGCCTGCGGTGATTCTTTCTTGGCCCTGGTGCTGTACTATTCTGTGTATCATGGTTTTCTGGGGAATCTTTGATAAAACAATATAAAAAATGTCATCTTATAGTGAAGGTTGATATTGATAGCAGCTGGCTGATTAAGGCAAAGCCCCTCATCACAAACCTACCTGATCATGAGGCTGGATAAGTTTTTTTTTTCTTGAGGTTAAGGAGGTTACCTTTGTTTTGGTGTCCAGTCACAAACACACATGCTCTCACACACACACTCACACACACACAAATACATGCATGCATATATTATACGAAAAAACAAACAAACAAACAAAGAGACGCTGTAGTCTGGCCTTAAAAGATACTGAGCGGAGCTTGAGTAGGATCGATCCATCCCTATGCACACACTGTCTTTTGACGTGAAGCGTCGATCCACTCATATGCTAAGCAGTATCCATGACCAGGTCATGACCAGGTCATGACCAGGTCCTGTCGAGCATCTCCCAGAATTTGTTTTTGGAATACATATCTATTGGATGAAGTTATCCAAATATGTAAAAACCTTGCAAACAAACAATAAAAAATAGAAATGTAAGTAAGTTCAATTCAATTCAATTCAGTTCAAATTTATTTCCTTGTTTCGACAGAAACATAACTTACATTTCACTTCTTTAGTGAAGTTTCGTTACCGTATAGATTCCTAACATGAATGTCCGTACATGGGACTGGAAATCGTACGTCTTGTAAGTTTTGCAGTTAGAGATTGTATTCAGGTCACTAAAACTTTGTATCTTTCTTGTCTGGAATATCTCACACATCTTACTGAATCACGTGACATTGAATGTTGCATTGCTTCTCATTTTTTCTTTATTACTCTTTAAAAGGATGTTTTTGAAGTGCATGTTTATTTCTTGTCGATGTAGGAAATAACTGTCCCAATTCCGATCAAATTCAATCCGTTCTAAAAAAAAAAAAAAAGTATGTTCCACATTACATGCGTTGCTTTGTTTGAGTTCGTCTCGGGCTGACGCAGAGTCGGACAAAAGTGGCATGCGGATTAAAGTTTGATGAGTACAGGATGAACTTCACTGGTTGAAGACTTTTTACAGGAAATTTTCTGTGGGAGGACAAAATATTGGACCATGAAGGTGGCTTCTTCAATCTGTATGGGTCAATCGAAATACAAGTGATGGCGCTTTAGAGTCATCTTTTTTCTTGTCGGACATTGAGGGGGAGACCATAAAAGTGACGACTCACGTTCACACAGTGTTGACATTTACACGTGATAAGTAGGCGATACAATATTTGTGGGTGAGATTATGCGTTCTCGGCATGTTGAATCGCAAAAAGGTGACATAACCGATCACGTAGGCTACGTCAAGTCAAACACGGAAATCAGAGAGGGAATCGAACTTTGTGACATGCTGGCTTTGGAGTCAGAAACTGTATCGCGACTGGCTTTCTGAGTCTTTCGGTGATCCCTCCGCCTCTCTGGAGGAAAAGGAGGGGATATATCATAAATGTATATGAATAATATACACAATGAAGACTTGATCGCTTTCACAAAAATCAAACTTGATCGCGATCACACAAAGAGTTTGATCGCAAAGTAAGTTAATTACATTCTTGTTATTTTTGCGTCATTTGCCTTTCAAACTGCTAAGACAAAGAAAATGATAAGATATGACAGTAACTTTGATTCTTGATCATGACTTCAAGAAAATATTCCCTGATATTCAACAAGTTGGGTACGAGTGGAGAAGTTTATATCTAATGATGAAGTCACTCTATGAAGCCGTTTTTTAATCAAAATTATACATTTTATGTAGATATAATAATCATATATAGTTGTAATTATATATAAATATGTATATGTATAATCAGATGCGTGCATGTGTGTGTATATACATTATTTATTATGTGTCATGCATGTTTGCATATGTGTATAATATATGCGTCTATCCCATAAACTTAGAATGACAAAGTGGTTTAATTGTTTGATATAATGTATCACTTCCACATTTGTTTCTTAAACGGTACAATTATAGGAGCAAAATATAGCTATGTTCAAATCTGTATGTTGATTAGCACTATATTTTCCCCCGGTCAAAATGCCGGTACACACATACTTTCTTACCTGTTCATTTTAATAATAACTTGTTTTATCAACTCTATCGACAATAAAGACGAAAACTGATCCGAGATTACGTTCATTAAAAACAATCGCTAGTCCAAAGCAGCAGCCATTATACCTTAGACATTGTTGTTATGAAATTAATAGCTACCATCACCTCAGATGCGTCGCTAGTATAATAACACAATGAATTGATAGGTCTCTCCCGAACGAAATTTTGCACAGGTTCACGGAAGTAATTCACACCAAGTGTTAAGGTCACATCCTTTAAATGCTACCCAGCTGTGAAGGAAAAAAAAAGAAGAAAGAGTAAAGGCAGAGAAAAGTCAAAGGCGTGCATGAAAGGAGGATGAAGGGAGGGGAATTTTAACAGACGACCGCACATCACTGACGTACGAAGACGCGCGTGCCAGAACGACGAACGCACGCCCTTAGGACCTCAGAAAATACACCTTTATGTATGTCGTGCTGTAACCTTTTGAACTCGACCTGGTTCTGGAGCTAGGCCCTCTGACCCTGTGGGACCAGCTTGATTTGAGTGTCTACTGTAGTCCTCCTTCTTTAGCTTCTTACGTCCACTGGGATTCATACGGTATAGTGTGCCCCACTATTCAATGGAAGCAGGGTGCAGCATAGAAGGCGGGAATCCGCCTGAGGAGAGGGATTTAGGAGTTGGTAAAATGGAAGATTTCATGAAGATGAGGCTCACACAGAAAAGGAGGAGGAGGAGGGGAAGAGGAAGATAGAAAAATAGAGGGAGAGGGAGATGGTGTGTATGTGTTTCCTTACATGATATGGATTAATATGTGGTGAGCAGGACATACAGAGAACAAAAGAGTATGATGGTCGCCTGTATTTCGTCATGCTTGTCGAGTATAAAATACAGGTGAAAACAATACGGTTCCCCACAAATCAGTGTCTTTAAGTGTGTGTGTGTGTGTGTGTGTGTGTGTGTGTGTGTGTGTGTGTGTGTGTATGTGTGTGTGAGTGTGTGTGTGTGTGTGTGTGTGTGTGTGTGTGTGTGTATGTTTGTTTGTGTGTTTAGTTTGTTGGCAAAGAGAAACAGAATATCAAAGAGAAAAGAAGACATCTTTTATGCAGATAAAACGACTGGATGAATGAAAAATTGAGTGTCATTTACAGAGTACCTGCCCTCTAGATAGGTTTAAAGCTTCGGTAGGGTATATCTGGTCCATGGATATCAATTCCATCAAGCAATTATCAGTTGAATTATATAACTCTTTATAACATCACTGACGACACAATAGACATCTAGACATAATTATTATGTATTATTAAACTAAAATATCATATCGTAGTATAATACGAATATCAATCAGTTTTTTACAAAAATAGAAGCCCACCATGAAGAAATATATATATATATATATATATATATATATACATTGTATATATATATTATATGTAATATCGATCGATCTATTTGTCTTTCTGCATGCATATATGTGTTAAAATTTCACATATTGGCTCCAGAGAGAGAGAAAAAAAACAACAAACAAACTGGAAATGCGTGTATGTGAGTGTGTGTTTCATGTTTGTGCATGTTTGTGTTTGCCAAGGGTGTTATACGTGCGCCTGTCTTTCAAATACGGGGTAAAAGCCCCGCTATGGCGATGCGGGCATAGAGCTGTAGAGTGGTTCATTGGGTGATACTGGTTTGTGTATACATACAACTAGCCAGCTCCGATGGGGAGCACCAATCACAGGCTATGAACTGAGCTGTTACGACGATATCTGTTGAGCGGCGCTCTTACGGGAAAAAAGAGAGAGGGAGAGAATCGGGGGAGGTAGATGCTATTCCACTGGTTTTGAAAACCGCACTGAGTCACTGTAGCTATCATATCGTCCGCAGCAATTGCCTCCCCTGGATGTAAATGCAGCGAATTCTCGGGACTGCCGTACACGGAGTACATTTTGATTCACCGTTCTTGCTTGAATATAAAGTTTCACCTGTATACTCTCTAATCTGTAGGAACGGAATGCTGGCGGTCAGACCGTAATAGCTGCAACACAGGTTGACAGGTAAGAAAGAAGCCGCGAGTTTTCACCCGCTCTAGTCCTGTAGCTGCAGTAAAGTGTTATATGAATTTATTAAATCGACTTGTAGCTTTACCCAAGACCTCTTCCGTGGGATTTTCACTTGTTTTCAAGAATCTGTCATGCTTAACGTTTCTGAACAGCTCAATGTTCTCAAAGGAATTGCTGTTGTTTTTCGGTGGAAACTGATTCTTGCAGCTCCCTGCAGGGAATTTACTGAGGGGCCTAAGACGACAATACGAGCTTCCCTGAGGTTCCCCGTCAATTTCACTGCATGTGGTATCTTCTTGCTATCAATGAAGCACGACTTAAGTGTTTCATCTGTCGATTTTGCACGTATTTGAGTATTATTTTGCTGCCTGTTTCAGAGTCAGACGGGGGCGTCTGTTTGCGGTAGGGTCGAGTGGATGTACAATGGGATTAAAGATCCATACGGCAAATTTGTTTACCTCGCCAAACCTTGGCATATTTTTGTCATGAACGGTTCCAAATATATCGCTGCTTTTGACAGTTACCTCTGTGTGTGCGTGGGCGAGTGCTTGTGCATTTGCGCTAACACTGTTTTATTCTGCGCGTACCTAATCCCCTCGTTGGATGTTACATCTTGAGCACAAAATTTAGAGTGTTTGCATAAATATCCACCGGCGATCCAAATTTCTCTTTTGGCATGGAGCGGTATATTTTCTGGCTATTTTTATTGTTCTTTTGCCGATTGTTTTTGTTTTTGTTTTTGTGTTTTGCTTTTTTTTTGGGGGGGGAGGGGAGGGTAAGTGTGTGTGTGTGTGTGTGTGCGCGCTCGCGCAAGCATTTCTTACAAATCAAAATTTTCGCGAATCGTGCATATCTCGGGCAAGCCTTTAGGATGTCACTGAGAATGACTGTTTGAAGAAAAAAATTGTACATTGGTTGGTTGGACTGATATGAAATAGAATCCTGAGTGATCTACAATGAAAGAAAATATCTCATCGCTGACATGGTTGATTCAATATTTCACTTTGTACAGAAAAACACACACTAACACATATACACGCGAAAAAGGTTGCTATGCCTGAATATCAGCGCCATAACAATAGGCTCTGAATATAGCACAAACAAGCACAATTTGCTTTTAGGAGAATTCACCCAAAATCAAAGAAAGACGTTTTTATGAAAGCTCAGTACGGACGACAAATAATAAAAGAATGTCAGCAGACCAGAATTAAGAATGACATGGACATTATTGTACGGCCGAGAAGCCAATACGAAAGCATTTTATTTCTGGGTGAAAGTGAAAAAAGGGCGAACTTCATTGGCATTCCTCCTCGAGTCTATCTATGATATAGATCCAGGGCATCGTGTTCTAGCAAAGACTCTTAAAAAGAAGTCAGCAAATTTCTACCATGGACAATTCCTAACATGTTTACATTTTGTTGTTGTTGTTGTTGTTGTTGTTTTTTTTTTTTTGATTTCGTGTTCCACAGTCGCATTATATATTTCCAAGCACGTGATTCAGGTGGTTACTATAGTATCCTTGAAATAACAGTGATTGGATAGAACGCTGCTATTCGAACAGTTGTAGTCATCATTTTACTCCCTTACTATATCTGTAATTATCTTTCCGACTTTTTCCTGCTTTATCATTGTTATTGGACTGTTTCCATTCATGATAAAACGGCTTCGGAAGTCCTCTTGAGGAAACGCTAATTGATAGAGTGATGAAAATGTTTCTGATAACTGCGTTTAAAAGTTTCTGGCCGGAGACCTTATAAACAATGCCGGGAAGGTTGGAATTAGCACTTGATGAGTGCGTACCTCATCGTAAGCATTCGACGATTAAACCCACATTATATGAATACACATGTAATATAATTGTCTTTTTTTCCCCGTTATTGTAACCCTTTTCCCTTTGGAATGGAGGGTTGTGATACTCAATTAAAAAAGTCCTTTCTCTATGAAACACCACTATTGAAATACATGATATGCTTTTGTAATTTATTCACTAGCGAGGTTGGGAAGGGGGCTAATCAGTGTTGTGGTATATCAATCACTTCAATGATTATGTTTGTATCCTTTATTATGGAAGTTATGAAATTATTGCAACCTACAAGCTTGTTCAATTATAGGAGGACGTAAATGTACCTGAACCACCCGTGGTAATATGAACAATTTATCTCTAGTATTATGGCATAATACATGTATATATTGGTTGGATGAATATGATACCATCATACAGGTTGTGTATGTATCTGTGCATTATGTTCATAGGCCTATACGGTGTATAAATGCATGCTTAAACCAGTGTAAACTATACGTGCACATATGAATATTTGTTTGTATATAATTGTATACTCAGTAATAAGCATGTAAATACATTATATATATATATATATATATATATATATATATATATAATTGTATATGTATTTGTATATATATATATGGATACATATTACATATTGAAAGTATTATGCATTTCAATCAAAATGAGTTTAATATGTACTTTTGGCTCACTTGACCTCATTTATTTTCTTCTGTATTGGTCAATAATTATGTCACTATAGAGACAAGGTTTTATTTAGGTTTTTTTTTTTTTAATGACTGGCCTATCATACAAGAACAACAAAGAAAGCCTGAAGCAATATAATTCTTCTCTAAAAACCATTCTTTTCTTTCTTTTTTTTTTTTTTTACCTGAGATACTTTCTTTTCGGCGGCTTTAATAATGAAACCTGTAAAATCCACCTGCATGATACAGTGAATTATGATGATGATCACCATCAAAAATGCTCTCTCTTCTTGAGCAATATATCTGCGTGTTTCTTACAGTCTCTATCTACCTGCAATATCTTGTAAGAGGCGAATCACAAGAGAAAATAGAATGCCCCTACCACTTCTACATTCTGTCTTGTCAATCTGAATAACATTGCTTGCATACAGGTGCCATTATCAGGTGTGATTACGTACGAGGCCCTATTAAGTGCCTTTTTGCATTGTGTATGCGTCAGCACACACACTCTGTTCAGTCAACACTCTCATATTTCTGCGGGTGTGTACATGACATGCCGTCTCGCTATTAATATGTGGATATGTTATAATGTTACATGATAGATTGAAAATGTTCTTCTTTGAAGACGCTTTCCTTTCCTCGTGCGCCGATACCAACATTGAAATAATAGCTTCCACAGTTCATATTATAGAATTTAACGAGGTAACACGATACGGAATATCAGGTATCGCATGAACCAAGCAAAGCAGCAACTATATGATTGGTTTCATGTATTTCTTTTACCAAAGAAATGGTAAACGATCTTTTAATATTTCATTCTTGAAGGATGGCTGTCCCTTTTCGACTCCTTTAAAGTACTTTTTTTCGGCGATCTGTATATTGCTCAGTTGTCGTGAAAATAAGTTAAAGATGGAGGTATGCAGAAAATTCCCCACACTGTGACACTGTGTGCTAAAAATAATTCATGGGGATTCTGTACAAACACAGAAACGTTATTGCCCAACATCAAACTTGATTCTTTTTTTTTTATTTCATTTAGTAATACAGCTCTTATCAACACACAATTAGACGATATTGGCTTTTGACACCTATATGATAGTGATAATGGTAATAACAATAGTGATAAGAACAATTCATTCATTCATTCATTCATTTTATTTTGTCACGGTACCGGGCTCAGCCGGAGGCTGTTTTTCAGCCAGTCCGTGAATTAAAAATACACGTTACACAATGAATTGTACAATACAAAAGTTACATAACTGAAAATGAGTAAGAAAACAAAACAAAACAAAACAAAACAAAACAAATCAGCATAGCAAAAGTTTACAAATAACATGAGGTAACATGAGGTAACAAAAGTACAAAACTTAAAACCTACAAATATGTACAAAACAAACTTATCAAAAATAATACAAAATTTAAGATAATTGTCATAGTAATATACACAAACGAAATCAGCTAATTGCAGACTGATCCCTCCCCCCCCCCGCCCACAATGATGATAATGATGATAATAATAATAAAAATGACAATAAGTAATAATAATAATAATGATAATAATAATAATAATAATAATAATAATAATAATGATAATAATAATAATAATAATAATAATAATAATAATAATAATAATGATAATAATAATAATAATAATAATAATAATAATAATAATAATAATAATAATAATAATAATAATGATAATAATATAAAGTCAAGTCGAATGACTTCTTATCTGTAGTTTCAACGGCATGTGCAATGTAAATGCGCGTGTTCATTTCTTGGTATTTCGTTCTAATTTTAGAGGCAAATAACCGTTTTGAATTCATTTATCACTTGATCAACAATCATCCATTGATTCATCAATTCAGTTGTTCATTCATACACGTATTATAAAGTTATATTCTCCTGTAAAAGCAAGTCAGTGTGAACCGCGGTGATGACAAGCGATTTCGAGCGAGTGGATCAAACCAGGGCTATTAAATCGCGAACCGTTATGCCAACGATGTTTTGTATAGCCGTAATCAGATCCTTACACATAGGTTACTTTGTAATGTGTTGTCATAGCTCCATGGTGTCTGGTAGTTTGGTGACGTTAAACGCCCTACAGAACGTCAGCAGGTGAATGTGTTTTCAAAGAGACATAATCTCTAAGATCTTTTTACAGCAGTGCTCTGCTATACTCACACGCCATTAGTTGACAGGATTGTCTTACCTTGAATGAAATAAAGGTATCATTGACCACTGGGTTGACTGGGAGCAGAGATTTAAAACTGTTCGAGTTATCACATTTGATGCATATGTGTGTAGGTCAGTCGTATCACAAAACATCCTACCATAACATTATAAAAAATTCTCAATAAAGCCTAAAATATAAGGAGATATGACTATTTTCTCAATAAACCATAACTGTAGACGGTTTATTCTAGAAACAATGTTATCAGAACTAATTTTGTATTAACACATTTTGTATAAGCATCATTTAACAATACTTAGCATTGATTACACTGATTAACATTTTTACATTGGTTGTTTCTATAGTTTTTCTTAAACATATGCGAAAAACGTTCCTAAAGCATAATACATGATAGAAGACGAATTAGAAATAAACAAAAGGTAACGTAACCAAAAAGCGTAACCCTACACTTCCTGTTTAATTCATTACCTTTCATATAGTTTTTTCAAACGTTTAAAAAAAAAAAATTCTTTGTAGAGATACCTGTAAATGTCGCGCAGCTGCCCACAGATCTAAGTTCATAAATATCGTGTTTCAGCATGTTTTTTTTTTTTTCTTTCATTGTCGGTCATATCAGCTATACGATAAAAGGCTAAGAGTACCTCCTAACGTGCTAAAGGTACATGCCAACACTTTAGACATTACACTGCTATCTTCGGAGCAAGATCTATGCATTTTCATTCCGCTGTAACACGTATCTTCCTCGAGGAATGACGTAAGGGAGAAAACCGACAAATCAAAAGATTACCCTCCTCGGTCAAGCTGTGAAAAGCTACGGAGTGAGGCGGCGAGTCGAATCCAATCTTGGGATAGGCACAGACCTCGTGTGTCACTGACCAAACGTCGGTAGCCAACTCTCCATTAACCATTGGCGGCTGTAAGTGCAATCCCAGATGCCTGGGCTTCCTCTGTTACAAAAATGCACTTGCAAGATCAGAGCTTTTGCCTTTGTTTAAAGACTTTGATGGTGAAATACTTTAATCTTCTTTTATACGAGACCTTCCTGAACAGAAAATAGCTTAATCAATCAATAAGATAGCATTTAGACGTAGATATTAGTGATTCAATAACTTAAAGTGTTGTTTTGACCCTGTACAATCGCACATAATTACATATATGCTTATACATTATACAATATTCTTTATGTGGCGTGTGACAATACTTGTGGGATTTCTTTCAATACTGTAAGGGTTCTCTACAATGAATCGACATGCCCGCAAATCGCTTCAGTGGTTTGCGACACACTGATAAAAGGAGTTGTAAAAGTATATCACATGCCCTATACCTAACGCAAGGTTCACAATTTGCATATCAAAAGGTGAACAAACTTTCATCGGTGATGCGTATAACAAACTAAAAAGGATTTATTATACATAATACACATGCACGCACACATGCATACACACAAAAACGACTTTGTAAATGGGGACTGTAAAAGTAGTTTTTATTACAGTGGTGGTGGGATGTGTAAGGAAGTGGTTTTGCTTTTGTTTTGTTCGCCATCTGACCATGTTCCACTGAAAGCCAGAAATTTGTGCGACACACTACGAACTGTTGTGCATCTGAATAATCACGGGAATTGAGAGCTAAATTGGCATTTGAGAAGTGATATTGTAGACTGGCTGTTAGTAGCTGCCAACAATTTTGATTCATAAAAAGAGTGAAAGAGGACAAAAATATAAAAAATACCGATAGTTTTTTTTTTTTTTTTTCATCGAACATTTGGCTGGGGGGGGGGGGGGAGGGAGGGAAGGAAAAGAAGAGGGTATTGACCTTTGACCCAACCACAAGCACTATTCCTCCCTCCCCCTCCTCACACACACACACACACATACTCACACACACACACACACACACACACACACACACACACACACATACACACAAGACCCCAAAAAAGAAAGAAAGAAAGAAAGAAAAACAAGCAAGCAAGCAAACAAACAAACAAAAAGAAACCGTTCCCCTGCCCCTCATGTTAACTCGACTGAATTCATGAACGTTCTGGGTCTATGAACGTGTAGATGCATTTAATATGATCGCATTTTCCTGCTCCTATATGCACTGAAATATGGCCAGTCATGACAGAGTGTGGACGGGAGGGGCTCTAGCCAGGCACAAACATGAAAAAGGATTGTATTAAACTGATTTGTTCAGCAGACAATGGAATGGAAATGCCACCATGTTTTATGTCGCGGAGTACCCCCTTAGCATTAGTCTGCAGTTTGCATCAGTTGAGATTCTTCGTATGGCAAGCCGTTTTAACATTTAATCCTATTTCTTGATATCATGAATTCATTTCTTGATATCAAGAATTAATTTCTTCATATCAAGAATTCGACTTCTTGATATCAAGAATTTATTTCTTCATATCAAGAATTCGACTTCTTGATATCAAGAATTCATTTCTTGATATCAAGAAGTCGATTTCTTGATTTATTATCAAGAATTGCCATTAGTAAACAACACAAAATCATTTCTTGATATCAAGAAATAGGATTGCATATCTTCGTGCCATGAAAAAAAAAAAAAGAGATAAACCTCAGGAAGAAGATAAGAGGATTACAATGAGCATGTGATAAGAAACAGGAAGTGAGAGTCGTGTTGGCTTGGTGAGAATGACGTCAAAATGACTTAATAAAAGCTAGAGATTGAAGATGATGTCAGTGATCACAGAGCCAATTTGACTTTTCAAGCCATTTTGATATTATTCTTACAAACTATAAACAGCGAAAGATCAGGTCGTTGTTTTGATAATCAAAACCGAAAGACAGCCGCAATGTCTCGCTTATCACTATTTTGTGCAATAATTAATTCTGTTATGATATCTTTTTCTTCGCATTTTGTAGACTCGAGGGTATCAGAACCTAATATCTTGGAAATATGTTGAAAATTTTCTCTTGCTCTGGACGTGAAATAATGAAAGGAATGAACCAAATCCTTATCAATACATTTAATTGGTATGGTCATCAAATAATGAATGTCAAGGCAATGCTTGTATTAATTGCAGGTGGTTTGTTGCAGCATTATCACAGTTGAGGATGATAACAGTGGTTGCTTATAGAATCAGTGTCAGTGGTCCTGCGACTTCATCCGATTCAATACGAGTGCTTCCATTTCTCATAGAACTGTCTGGCTCTATTAAGCTTAATACTTAAAACGAAAGCTTAATATTTTCTTATCTAGGCATTTAAGCCTGAGTTAATGACGTATATTTCGTATATTTCGAGAAAAAAAAAATCCAAACCTCTCCTTTAAAACACTAACTTGCTAACAAAGGTCAACAACATATGCTTGTTCTTTATTCCGTCCTCTCCATTCATGATTTTCTGAATATATTATGCTTATCTGTATATAGCTGTTTTGAAATATCAAAGTTTGAATACCAACACCATTATACTATAGGCTATAGACCAACAGGGTATATACACAATGTAATGCACACTATGAAACTAGGAATGTAATAGGATAGTTTCACATCAGTGCAAGATATAACGCAGCATCGGAAGTTCAAGTATTGATAGAAACGACCACTATGAAATATGTTTTTGTATCTTTTAAAGGGGTTGTATAGTTTTGGTAGAGATGCATGGGGATTCAGCTTTAAACTGATTGCAAGATAATTAAAACCCATATAGGTAATATCAAAAAGCATATTTAAATTCTAAGATAAATTCAAAGTTTATTTGATGAAAATCGGTTTAAACTGCCTAGGATATCCACACACACAAAAAAGAACAAGTTTAACAAAGCGATCCTAATAGAAGGTGGATCCCAAACTATCATTAGTTTTGTTTAAGATATCTTAGCAATTTCAAAAACAATTTTCATTATATATGAACTTTAAATTTTTCTCAGAATATTGTTATCTCTTTCATATTTATTTCATAATTCCTCATTATCTCAAAAAAAGTTGGAAACCTGAAGCCTCATCTCAAGAAAAACTATATCATCCCTTTAACAATTTATAGTATGATTGCTTTCAGTGTTGACTGGTAAAGAAATCCCCATTATATTGTTGTGTGCGCTGTTCAAAGTCCTTGCCTGAAAGTCTTCATATCCCCGTGAGATCAAATCTTTAGCCTGGTCCGACACCATAACATCTGATGTGAGGCGGGTGTGTCATAGGGCTACAAAAAACACTCTGATGTAATATGTAATATTATGGATATTATAACTGAGATTTTATTGCTATCAAGGCTCAAAGGTGATGCGTCAGACTCAAAATATTTTTATTGGTGGTAATAAAGACAGACAATGCTCATGCTACCCTATCACGGCTCTTCCACGTGAACATGATGTTCAAACTCGCAAGCCATGGTAATACGTACACATACCATGCGGTGACTAGGATAGTGGTAATGTCAACACGCATCGGGATTAAGTGGAAGTCTTTAGTCCCTTTTATAGCCTTTTGTAATTATTTGCTTGGTCTCTCCAGTTTGATAGACTCGCCATTCAGACCTCGCATCAATAAATCTCACTGAAAAATTCTGAATTGCACTCGGAAACAAACAATGACATGTTTTTGCAATCGACGGTGTTTATGTTCTGAACAGAGCCCTCAATAAGATAGATTCAGTTATTCAGATTCAGATTCTGATATTGCAGAACATTAGAGATCCCTTCATGAGAGAGAGAGAGAGAGAGAGAGAGAGAGAGTTGTTGTCAAAGACTACACATTGGCTAAATTGATATTTTTCCTTATGTGTGGTTAACAGTTACTTGTCAGTTAAAGACTTGTGCCGATCACTCTATTCACTGTAGCTGGATATACTGGTTTGATAGCTTGTTTACTTGTAATGTTCGCGTATGGATTATTTTCTGACCATCGTGCATAATTTGGCCATAGTTTGCTGACCATGCTCAATCATTAGTCCACTTTGTGTCTTTCTGTGTGCAGGAAAGCGGCAATTCGACACGGCATCGTCTCTTCTCGCCAATCACCGACACGACTGCCGACCAACATGGCGGAGAGCAATGTCTCGTCGCAGAAACGAGTGATGCTGTGGGCTCCACCGAGGTCACTGTCCACGGCCTTCGAGCGCTGCATCAGCGTCCTGAACGAAAGCATCAATGTCGACATCAACCACGAGATGTACACCGCCGCCTGCCACCTCGGCCCTGATCGACAGATCAAGATACCTTACCTCTTCGAGCCCATCGTCTACGAGCCCAAACTGACCTACAAGCACGTCAAGCGGCGTCTGGAAGGAGACTACGCTGGGAAGGACCTGGTCTTTTGTAAGGAGCTGGCCTACACTGTCGACGGGAAGCTGGACATGCTACCTTGTGGCTATCGGCACACCTTCCTCATCAGACATCCGGCTAAAGTCTTCTTGTCGTTCCAAAATTTCTTGAACAAATTCCCCAACAAGCTGCTACGGCTAGAGCTCCGTACAATCTTACCAAAGGGGCTGGTGTACCAGGAACTCTTTACTCTCATGAAGCACACCATAGACAACCTGGGACAGAAGCCAATCGTCATCGACGCCGACGACCTGATGGAAAACCCCGAGGAGGTCCTCCGGATGTACTGCAAGGCGATCGGGATCCCCTTCAACCAGGACATGACACGTTGGCGAAGATGCAAGAAGGACCTGAGTGAATGGACTTACTCTAAGCGGCTCATGTTCGTCAACAAGGTCATGGGTCAGTACGACCGGGCCTTCAGCACCCCAGGCCTCGATCCACCCCCAACGGACACAGACGTGGACATCAGCTGCCTACCGAAGAAAATCAGGGAACTGGTCGACATCAGCATGCCCTACTACGAGCAGATGTATCAATACCGACTTCGGTCCGATAACGTTGATGATGCGTCGTTACAACAAGTCGGGACGTCAGCCTCATCATCCGCGTCATCTTCTGCCTCAACATCCGCATCATCCTGTGCCTCAACGTCGGCAGCAGCAGCAGCAGCGTGCTCATCGATGGCGGCTGAAGCACAGGACGCGTCTGTAGAGGAATCCTCAGGGAATGTATGAAAACGACCGTCAAAAGTGCGCGGTTTATTACTGTTTGACTAGCAGTCGGACTCTTGAATTAGTATTCCTACCTCGTTGGTACTTATAACACCATCTTGGTTGGCTTCATGTGTGTGCAAAGTGTGCAATGGAGGTTTGGGCACTATGTACATTAATGTCTAGTGTAGGCTGATGCACGTTTTAATGCCGTGATTGCTGTATCATTCTCGGTTGCATCAACCGCTTGCGACAAATAGTGTTAACAGCATGTCAAGGCACTAAAGCGCATGCATTGTCCATTACACATAGCGCTTAATAGAGAATCCGGCTGGATGGCTAGAAGAACAAATTTCACGTCTGATTCGACGTAGGGTTGCACTTTTCACTTCAGTTGTAGTTCGCCTCCACATCACCAGGATGACCGGGAGATGAACCCTGATGTTTCGCGATGCGGTTTGCCGAGATGTGCCGACGTTGTGTAGGAGCAGACAAGCAAATAATGGCGGGAAAATAAATGACGCAAACCTTTCCTCGATCGCGAGACAGAAGGAAAGACTGAGAAAAAAAAAGAACGCTCATCTGTGTGGATTTCACGGCGAATAGACTGTTTTTCTTTGTTTTCGTGACAATTGAGAAAGATGGAAAAGCTCCCTCCTTGGATATGGCATAGGGCGTGACGTAACAACCCGCCACGATAACTTACGCTAACCGCATCGATATGTCATACAAACTGGACCTACTTTATAGACCAACAATCTATCGTGTCCTATTGTACTATTCTTGTGTTCTTATATTTATACAGACTGCGGAAGACCGATGAAGCGGTGCGTTAATAATGACCACTGACATTTTTTTCTTTTTAAGTAAAAATCCACCACGGCATTTATTAACCAACATTATGACGTACGAAGCAGCGATACTAAGAGTACTTGGCGAGTTCAATGATATTTTCTAGATTTTCTGAACACGGCACTCTAGTATTATTTGTCATTTTCTCCTCCTTGTGCAATCAGGAACTCAAAACATGAAATAAGAAGAAAGCTACAGAGAAGATCGACGTTACCGCAAGAAAGAAACTTCGCAAAACATACACACAAAAAAGTGAAATTAAGGGAAAATTCGAGCGAATGTTTAGGAAGTTATAATGTATATTATCAGCATTATTTATTTCGTTGATTATAGTTTAACGCATCGAAAATCATGCATAGCAATCTCGTCCACATGACTGCGATGACGCTTATGAAGAACTCAGGAGGTGTAGGATACACATATTATCAAATCATGGTTAGTTCACACTGGAATATTAACTTCCTCAGTCTTAGACAATATGTGAGGAGAAAGGTGATGCGTGAGATAGTCATACTCTCTTACACAGTCATGAAGAGACATTACTTTCACGGGAAATGTCAAATTACTGACATTTTTTATGCTCGAAACAAAAGGGGACCTCATGCTAATAAAGCATTCTCAAAATCTAGTGACTAAAGCACAATCAGACTGTTTTGAGCTGTTTTCAAGTACCCACGCAATGCCTTGTCTTCTTATACATAATTATGTCTTACCTTTGAATGACCAACTTTACACTTGCCTAATTTCTACGAATTGTTAAATGCTATGCTACTTATCTTTCATCACATCAATACAAGGCCACGTCAATGTTTCGAGTGGTTAGAGATGCTCTTAAAAAAGATAAAATTTGAGAGGTAATGGAAGACGACTCGTTATCAGATATTGAAAGACCGTTTAATGTGACTTTATTATCTTCGATTATTTTTGTTAATTGTAGGTATTGTACAACAGTATTAATACTGCTCAATACTGTGTTCACAAATTTCACGGGTTTTTATTTTTTTTTCAGTCGAATTGCACATGGGTATTTTTGTTTCATTCATTTCTATCAAGGTTGAATACCTCCATTGTATTCTCTGCACGTGACTGTGCACCCTGTCGGGCAGCCAGCCGTGCAGAGCTTGGACACGATGCGTCCATTGTAATCTCGTGCTACGAATGTGAGTCGTACTATCTGAAATTCCTATCGCTGCTGTGAAAACATCGCTGTGTGCTTTCTTCACGGGGATTTGATTACACGGTGTAAATACCATTGCATGGAAAGACTGATAAAGCCCTGGTATACAGTATGAGTATGTTTACTCTTTAAGTACCCCGGGTCAAGAACTCGTCAAAGAAACCGAGATGCAATTCGTCAACATCCCCCCTTTACTTTTTTTTTTCTTTGAAGGAAGACCGCATAACTAGCTTTGCACAATGTGTTGGCACATATATAGTGTCAACATACAAGCACACAACATTTGGTCTGAATACATACGTGACATAAGAGAATTGAATGATATCTTTGGGAATTAACGTCCTGCTAAAATGTCAGAATCCATTTATGTCATGTGTGTGTGTGTGTTTGTTTGTTTGTGTGTGTAAAATATCCGATAACAGTGCTGGATGAATATAGTGGAAATAATTGTAATTACTGTACGAGACATTACATGATACATGTAAGGAGGATGCTCCTACGCAGGGAGTTTGCAATGGCCTGCCATAGTCACATTACATCGTGGATGAACACGAATATACAGTAAGCATCCCATGCTTGGTACGCCACCGTCATTTTCCACCTGAACTCGCCCGTATTATACTTTGCCTGTACTTTGCCTTCTGCCCACGCAAAAACTTATAGAACCAATTCAAAAAGTAGATAGTTTAATTGATTATTATTGTATAAACATACACACACATACACGCACACACACAGACACACAGTTATACATAATGTGTCGCAAAGTTCCGATATATCTGTTTATACATTGTTATACTTCATTGTGAGAGACGAAGGTGCAACATTTGGTCAGTATTTTCAGTTTGAAGAAAAGTTACGGACGTCTTGAGAAACGTAAGAATGATTAGCAAATTGCGTCAAAATATCAGAAACGTTGAACAGGGAATGCGCATGGAGTATCTACGTATAGCCCAGCCTATCCCGTAACTTTCAAGAGATTGCAGTTAAAATGTGACATGCCTTGCGAAGTTGCAATCAAAACTCGGCACTTTTGTGCGTAGAGACAGCTAGTTACCTCTTCAATGTCGCACTGTGGACATTATGGGTAAATGTATCGATGCAATTGTGTATTATGCCAGTGGCAATGGTTTTTTATGCATCATTGTGACAGCTTATTATAAGCATTATTCTGAGCTTTTTCTCTGTGTCACGATTCGAGTTGTTATGTTCTCGCTAGAAAGTATTCTGTTTAAAAAAATGATCAACTTAAGTATATATTTGGTTCTGGTTCTCAATCTTGAAGCATTGTTTTGTCATGTTTGTGTAGGTTTTTAACATATGTTTTCTAACATCAAATACATATTGTTCACATCATTCATAGTACGATGATACATTTTTTTTTTATAAGAAAACACACTGCATTATCCATTGATATTTTTATTTGAAGTTGCCTTGTATATCAAAAGAGAGCAGAAATACAATATTTTCATGAACTTCTCAGAGAACATGTGTACGTTATGTACGTGATCAGACTAATAGAATGCTTCTGAGAGCAAAAGAAAAGTTGTTCTCCCGCCCAACCACCATCGATAAAAACAACAACACAGCAACAAAATACCGACACACATCCTAATGTACACACAAAAGCAAGCACATAACAAACCGACATACCCATATTGGTATACTCACCGACGTATACGTACAATCCATGTGTATCGAATTCTGTGAGCATGGAGTGCATCGCAGGCGCTCGAGTGGTTTTTCCGCTACCTCATATTAATAGATGCATCCACCTCAACCATTGTCAACCGCCCGCTGAATGAAAGTTTTCCCCATTTCTTAAAGTGGTACAATAATCTTTCCCACTCTTTAGCTGATAAGCAGCTGACCTGATTGTGGATTGAAATAATACATGACAATTAAAAGAAAGCACTGTATGTTTTCGACGAGCGTTCGACGAATGCGTACAGAAAGTCTGTGTCTTTCTACATAATGGCAGTGACATTAAGGATGAATTAGATTGGTATCTTACTGCATGTTTGGAATTGGTATGTGTTTATATGTGTGTTTGCCTTTTTGTTTTGTTTGATCGAATTTCTCCTTCACAACTGCGAAGGAGTTTGCGGTGAGACTCACCAAGAGCAACCTGTCAACATAATTTGTCATATTTTTTTAATGATATTAATCATTCCGACCTCGGAAGTGACTCAACTATCAACGGTTAAGAAAATCAACAGGTTACAGAATTCACTTATACCTCTGTGAGGTACTCAAAATGATAAGGCAAAGAATATGTTTAGAGGAAAGAATTTGACACCATCTCACAGGAAGAGGGATCGAATTGTTATCTTCTTAACCCGCTCGCTACCAAAATCTACAAATGCCGCACACTCCGGTCTTTGCACAGTCATAATCTACCGTGTTTCCAGAGTCAGTGAGTCAATTGACCTGCTACAGGCAGAAATATGTTGTAGTATTGATAGTCATGGCAGTGAATGTAGTAGTGGTAGTGTCTGTCGTTGCATTGTTGAGATATGAATTCTGCTGCATCTTATCAGATGTTTGAGGATGACGAATGCGAGAGGTATGAATAATATATATTCAGACAGAGCGGGAAGTCTGTACGTGTGTGTGAAAATACGAGTGTACAGGGTCAAGTACATGACATTGTGTGTAAGCGTTGATGTGTTTGCTGTATGTCGTGATTGTTTGTGTGCATACCAACAGATGTCCATATCGCAGGCAGTCATGTCCCATGTGAATTAACCTCTGGTCGACGCGAACCTGATCAATTCTCTATAGGGATTTTAGAATCTCGGAAAAGGGAAAGAGTTGATGTCTTGCCTGCATCGCGTACGTCAGTACCCAGCGAGTAGATCCCTCTCTCACTGTGTAATATGTGCTCTCTCTCACCTGCGACGCCACGAATGACCAATGATATGCAAAGGTTACGTTCAGCTCTGGGTTGATTTTCGTAAGAGATACTACTGATGGGCGGTGAGTCAAACGACTGCGATATTAGATATCACAACAACAGGCCAAGAATATATAGCAGATACATCTCTCTCTCTCTCCATCACACACACACACACACACACACACACACACACACACACACACACACACACACACACACACACACACACACATATCTCATCTCCTCCTATCTTCTCTATTCTCTTTTCCTCTCCATCTCTCGTTTTCTATTTATTTTGGAAGCACACCAACAGGTTTACTTGCGGATGTCTGCTGTCAATACACATGCATTAATATTTGATGCCGCGATCTAACACCCAGCATTGCTTTGACCACGTGGTCATCTCACCACCGTCAGATGGTGGAAGTGATGTACTATGACTTTTTGCACGTGTCAATCTGAAAAGAAAGTCATCTTGAGATGAAATGTGGTCAAACAGCGCGAAGCAAAATAGGTGGTGACAGATGACAGAGTATCACGTGTACCACTGGTGACAGCCAAAGCTGATATCGATCAAACAACATTTCAGGTAGAAGAGTTGTCGCTGAGAAGTATTACTCGAAGCATTTTGACGCCATATAAAGCCTATTATTTTCTTTGTGCAATCTTAAGCTTAATGATAATGATCTCTATATGGTTGTTCTGGTATATTTCAGAAATATAACGGAGTAAAGCAGGATTACGATAATGATTCAAACAGAGATATCATCAAGGAACGAAAACAAAAATGTAGTTTCAATAAAGAGAAAGAGAGAAAGTTTATTTTAAGCCAGGCTGACACTTGCACGACCTTTGGCCACGATTTTGTCGTGGCAAGTCGTGACCAAAATTTTGAACATTTCAAAATTCTCGTCCCGACATGGCACGCAGTCACGACGGGTTTACGCACACTTCACGACTAGTTTGCGACTAGTTTGCGCACTGGCACGACACGAGTCGTGCCAATGCGTGCCACAAAATCGTGCAAGTGTCAGCCTGGCTTTACGTGGTGGTCTTACCCTTCACGACACCTTCCTAAGACCCTCGGCGATTGTATTCAATTTATTACAGACCTAAAAACAGTGAACCTTTTAACAAAATCGGACAAAATGTCAGGAAGATTATTGTGCTAAATATTGATAAATCCTCCAATCCTCCACCCATCTGACAAATCGGCTTTGCTCAAGTGATTCAGTTCACCATACATTAGAGAAATGTCATGTAACATCCCCCACAATTCAAGATATTGAGAACCTATTTATCTGCAGATGATAATTCTAATATGTATATATATGAATATATATATATATATATATAATACAAATTTTAATAAAAAAAATTCACTGCTATCACTACGTAATGCTGACGCCATCGTGTCCTGTTTCTAATGTTTCACCACGCAAGCAGAACCAACGAGAGTGAACTATGCACACAGGGATATTTTCTCTTCATCACACGGATCGTTCGGTACGACACCTCAGACCCTATGGCGGAAAATTACCAGCTCAAAGGTTGCGTCTCCACCAACGTCATGGAGCTCCGGTCAAGATGCTAAATCAAATCATTGCTTGACAGTTGAGAATGGGAGAGAGCCATTATAGGTGTCTTTAGACTCTTGAAATGCCTTTTTGATATCTTTCGATTATACAAATCTCTCTCTCTCTCCTTTTTCAAGATTCTCCTCTCTCTCTCTCTCTCTCTCTTTTTGTCTCTCTCTCTTTCTCCCCTTTATCTGGCAATCTCCGTTAGCATATAAAAGGAAATAGGGATTTCATTTGTTGTTCGCAATGAATTCAACATTTCTTTGATTTCTTTGTCTACTGACTGAGTGTAGAAGACAGCCAGTGAAGTAAAATTCATGTATAAATGAGTGATGGTTTATGTCTTGTATTCGCTTTAACTCAGCTGCTAACAGAGAGCTAATCACTAGCAACACGCTTCAGATGAACGTTACGGTATATAACTATTATCATAATTTCAATTATGACTCTAATTGTAATTACAATAATAATAATAATAATAATGATAATAATAATAATGATAATAATAACAATAATAATAATAATAATAATAATAATAATAATAATAATAATAATAATAATGATAACAATAATAATAATAATAATAATAATAACAATAATAATAATAATAATAATAATAATAACAATAATAATATCATTATATCAATAGCATCATTATTACCATTAATATCATTCTACTACTATCATTTTATTTCATTGTCATCATTATAACTACTACACGACTACTACGACTACTTCTATCATTATCATCATATAACTACAATATCATCATCATCTGCACTATCAAAATTATTGCATATATCCGTTCATATTGATATCATATTTGCATGTTTCTTTTAACGTCAGCTAGAAGCACGTGATGCAGTGAGAGAAAAAAGCATAGAGCTTGAAGGGGATGTGTGATTTACGAGGCATACTCCATTAACATTTCTCTCTCGATATCTCGACATCTCGATGATAACTGGTTGGTCGCTATGGGAATCATATCGCCGGTCGTCGTACAACCAATCGACAGTCTCCATTATCTCTCCCAGTCACCAATCGCTCTTCAAGAGTTGCGATATATCATGATATATGCGTAGTTTGTGATTCGATTAAACTTGAGGGGTTGTGTTCACCAACGGCTCATACAAGAAGGCTGTAAATTCTGGAGTGAATTGATCCAACACGAGCGCAGCATCGATTTTCTTGACATCTTCAGAATACTTGGCTGTGCAATATATATTTGGATTGTAACGATGAAGCGTCGAAATAAATGGTAAAAAGGTAGCGATAATGATTTCTGTTTTTGATGAAACTGAAATGAAAGAAAAAGATACTGGAAATTCCAAGAAACTTAATGCTTTAACCTGTTCTATTGATTTAATTTCAAGAAAAATTCGCATCGATCGCTGGTGTCTTTACGCCATTCTCGCCTTGCAGATTTTGCTAAGACTAATTTTAGAGTGTTCTGACCGTCGTCGTGATGGGAAAAACGACACGAAGAAAAAGACAACGCAAGAAGGCGAAGCGGCTCTTGGATAAACCTAGTTATCAAGGCACGCACCCATCAACAGCGTCCGCCTTTTACGTCGACAGTGTCACGATTTAGATGAAAATGGTGGAAGGCATGAAACAATAGATGTCTGTTTCAGAAGGAGAGGATATTGGGAAAAAAAAACAAAACGAGCTCTAGATGGAAGTAGAATCGGAGTTAAATCGTTGAAGAAGAAATGGAATGAAAACAATAGATAATGATCGATGCATAATGAAATATGCACAATCACAGTCACATGTCTCACACGGTGGTAACGGATGAAGGCTGTCATGGGGGAGGGGCATTTTAAGGTATTTGCCTCTCTCTTACCTATTTGCTTATAACTCGAAGGTTAATTTTATTGCCTGCCTTATCAGCCCCTCAGCAGCAACAACAATAAAATGTTCTGTAACGTATACAGTTGCCAGACGAGAATAAATTTATAAGTTGCTAAGATATAGGCCTATCTTTCTGCTCGTGTAATCTTAAATATGAAAATTGAAACTGCTTTTTCGAAAATTTTCTGAAAAAAAAATGTCATTTGAGGTTAGAGTTTGCACAGAGATTTGTCAATGAACCTTTGACCCGGCAAACATACAAGTCTTTGAATACGAAATTTAGTGATCAAACATACAAATGTCAACGCTGTAGTACACATCAATCGTGAGTATTACGACAGAGAGTTTCTCTCCCACAGTATTTATCAAATCTTTCATGAAGAGGCAAAACTGCAAATTGACCAAATTCTTTCCACCATATTTACAGCCATTTCGTTATAAATACTGACTTCTAACTACAAACGATCCTGTGGGTGATATCAACGAATAGACGAAAGGCGTAGAAAATTTGGAATGACGATATAATCTATATGTTTACACCTTAATCATGTCTTCGATGTGGTTCTACAAATGGAGGCTTTTATTATAGTTAATGCATGTTACTGAGCTAGGTAACGAGTAGTACATTTAAGATTTATAATGCCCGACCTTTGATTACGAGACATACGAACCCAGTAAAAATGTATCAATGCCCAGCATCATGGTGCTATAAGTTCATCAAAAGTGTGTTGGCCTTACCATGGAGCTACAAACGACCTTACCATGATTGTGCATAATAAAGTTTTAGCACCAAATCTGCCAGGAGCGATTCCGTTCCATGGGGAGGAGGTTGCGTGTTTGGGCAGGCCAAATTGGAAACGTGCCAAATATCAACTTCCACAAGAATTAGCTTTAAATACCAGGGGAATAAATTGCGGAAACCAGTCGAAATAACTGAAAGCATCGCAATAATAATCTTTCGCTTGGTGATAGTTAGTTTATTTAATCATCACCACGGGTCACCCACTTCAGCCAATGGCTGTTCTTCTGTGAGTCTGTGAAGTAAAAACCATACAATTACAAAATACAACATTTTATACATAGTATAGGAAACGAAAAACAAAAACAAAACAAAAACAAACAAACAAACAAACAAACAAATACACAAAAGCAAAATATACAAAATCATGCATATAACATAAAACACGTGATAAAAAATGGGTGATATGAACATTGCAAAGATTATGCAATATGCATATGCCGAAAAGAAGTTTTGTTTTTGTTTTTTTAATCAAGCCAGTATGTCCCATTTTTTTTTTCAGAAAAGTTTCAAGACTAAACGTGCCATAAACAAAAGACAGATGGGAAAAAATCCACTAGCGCTCTTCTTATAGAGATAAAAAAAGGAGTAAATACCGGTCATCATTACGTCACTTGACTGATCGGACCTAATCTTTGCACTAACGAGAGCAAAGCATTTATTTTTTTTTTCATTTCATCTTTCTTTAAAGCACGTGAAGCCCATTTAAGTTTACCATCTAATTTTCCAAAATTGCAAACTTGGTATAAAGGCAAAACATGAAATGCAAAGAAATAAATTAAAAAAAGGTGAAGATAAAGAGTAGAATGAAACGTGACAGAGAAAATGTTTCATCGCTTCAAATGATGCACAGTATCACTCAAATAACGTAAAACAATGAATTTAGTCAAATTTAAGAAATTCAAGTGATAAGAAAAGAATCTAAACGTCCTTTCTTCACCTCGTCACATTGATCAACACACATGTCACACAAATCGCTGTCAGGATTAAAGGAAAACAAAACCCAAAGAGCAATGTGGATTGAGTGAGAGTAGCAACATTAGTAGAACACATCAGTGAAAATTTGAGGAAAATCGGACAAAAGTCATTGATTTTTAAAGTTTTGGTGTTGTAATGACTGATTAAGGAGACTACTAGGATTCATGTGTGGACAGCAATATAAAGAAAATCTAAAGAGAATTCCACAATTTTTTTTTCCATTTTTATTTTTCATAAAGATTACATATTCCATCAACTTGATATACTGACATATGTTAAGGGTAGTAATTATTCCCCCTGCTTTCTAAAAGCAGTTATTCAAGTGATCTTTCAGTACTTTGGAAAAGTGAAAACATGTTGAATTTTCTCTATATTTTCTTTGAATTGTTGTCTACACATGATGTCATAAACTCAAGTAGTCTCCATATCCAGTGGTTCCAACACCAAAACTTTTAAAATTCATAACTGCAGATTGTCTGATTGCCCAATTTTCCTCAAACTGTTACTGATGTGCTCTACTCATAATGTTGCTTTCACTCAATCCACATTTCTCTTTAGGTTCTTGGTTTCATTTAAGGAATACAGAAATGTAAGGTTGCACGGACCTTGCGGAAAAGGAATGAATATAGCTCCTTGAACACTTTCTACTATAAACACATTCTATAGTTTAACATTCTATCTCTATGTTCTACCCAATATTCTTCCGACGTACATCGTATTTATCGGTATATCAACGTTCTGTATCTCATCTATCAACATTTTACCACATGCACGATTCTACTTCTGGTCTACCAAACCAACATACTGGCCGGGGTTTACGTACATGCATTACATAAACTTATACCAGTATACCCATGTTCACCACTCTATCTACTTTTCGAACAGTAAGATCAGACTGTATACTACGTGCCTATAGGCCCCTTTACTACTGAGCAAAGTTCTCTGTATAACAGTTTTATGGTTTATTTACTGTTGACGGATAAGTCCATATCTACATGACCCCTCTCTTTCTGTGGGGAACTATTTTTGAAATAAAGTTGAAATATGATACTTTTACTGCCTAGATGATGTTTCGTTATAGAGGGCCGACATTAAATCCTCTACAAACGGCTGCGCTGTGTAAACAGTCTATAACCCCTTATGATGTTGGTATATACTATCAAAAATGTGAAAACCAGGTCATAGACGCTCAAAACACCAGCGTAGCCGGGGTGTGGGGGAGGGGGAGGGGGTTGTCGCTTCCCCCGCCCCCAAGATTTGGAAGGCAAAAAAAAAAAAAAAAAAAAAAAACACAAAAGGAAAATGAAGTTGCTTATGTAATGTGAAGCCGTTCCTTATCAACCTTTCCAAAAGTAAGATTATATTGTCCAAGAGTTTCACCAAAAGAGTGCACCAGATCGTTGAATTTCAATTCTGAAATGCAAAATCTCTTTTTCTTGAGCGGGGTGATATACTGCTGTATCACCAGAATCAGAGAAGAGTCCCTCTATGCCCAAGCTAAAGAGAATGATAACCTGGATACTCATCAAATACCTTGAAGGTAAACAGACTGAGGGAAATATAGCATGGCATAGTGGTCACTCTGGGTGCTGTCGTTGTCTCGTTTCAGGTGATAATTTTTGTTTGCCCTGGAAATCAAAGCCCGTTGTAGTTCAAGATGTTATATGAGTGATAACCATCTGGATTGGTCTCAGATAACGAAGTCTGATTGTAGAATGATTACAAGGTGGTCTTGGGGCAAACAAAACTCGTATAGTCAGGACTGACATTGGGAGACTGAGGCACTTCATCTCGTGTAATAGGAATTCTGGAAGTAAGATTCTTGTATTCTTTGTTTTGTTTCGTTTTTCCTATGTAATATCAAGAATTTTAGTGGTTTGTGAGACTGGGTAGACGAACCACTCATAAGAGCATTTAAAAGGTGTCAAAAATTCTTTAAGGATACTGTTTACCATTGGGAGCAGTGATTTAAAGATGTTCAAGATATCACATTCTTTTTCATGCATATGTGTAAGTCAGTTGTATCACTAAACATCCTACATAATATTATGAAAATGTCGCAATAAAGCCTAACATATAATAAGGAGATATCACTATTTCTCAATAAACCATAACAGTACTGTGCATGTTTTAGTCTAGAAACATTTTTGTAATAACTTTTGTTCACATTTTGTATATCTAACAATACTTAACATTGATTATACTGATTCGATTTTTTACATCGGTTGCTTCTAATCCTGACTCACATTAAATAGCACTAATTTGAAGCCCTAAGGTTGGGCTTTTGTTTCATCTGTAAATAGCAAATAATGTCTTTAGCGCTGGTGATTTTAGATAGAAACACAAATAGAAACACCCATATGATATCGAATTTACCAATGAATATACGCTAAATGCGGATGTCGGAATTAAAGTTATTAAAGGCTTCCTACTGAATTAAATTCTTGCCATTCCCATCAACAAAATACATTTATTTCACAGGCATAACCTTATAACAAGTTAATATGGAAGATACAAAGAAGATACAGTATTTTCCATGAACTGAAAATAACCAAGATGTAAACGTTAAGAAAAGAAAAGATGTGGATAGAGTTTTACAATAGTGAGAAAATGATAACGTCTGTGTGCACTAAACGATGTAGCAGCAACAGCGATACTGCCGTGGAGTATGCAATAAAGTAATTATACCTTTACATACTAGTACTCCATAGTGTATCAATTGGCAAGGAAAATCATTGGACTGCGATATAAATTCACATGATAGTACGTGTCAAGGTCATGCGAACCTGGATTAAACATCCCTATTCATATACACTAATTCTATCATAAAAAATTAATCAAAAGTTTGCTGACCCGTTTTATTCAGTCGGACAGCTCATGGATGTGTCACTAAACACATTTTCAGTGCGACTGCACGAAAATGTTGCATCCTAAATAGTTGAAGGTAAGTATTAAATGAGCAAGAAAAAGTAACGCTTTTGATGGTAATAGACACTGATAGACGCGCTTGATAGTACCGTTGGCCTATACCTCTAGTAATCCTGCTTCAAGGTGATTCATTGCCCGTTCCCTGGAAAGCAGGAATATGCTAATTACCACAAGAACATGTTCCACGTTAGAAAGAAGGCCTTTTCCCCCATGATTAGCCCCAATCAATGAACTTGTTATGATCAACTTGTTGACTTTTTTTTTGTAACAACACAAGTGGGAATCGACAACTTTGTAACTGATGTCTTGTTCAAAGTTGGAGAGTGGAAGAACTTCACCTGTCTGCATAAACGAGGAGATCTCACTAACAACTCGCGTTGAACGTGTTGAAGATACCTTTATTTGTTAAGAAAGTACAATCAGTTGATTATATACCCACAATTACTACTTCTATGAAACTAATATTTGCTAAACTCAAGGTTCAAAGAATATTTGCCCATGATTATTTAGAAATCGCACAACCTACATAGTGTACGCCGTTTGAGCTTAACCTCTGTGAAACCATTTTGATTTCATTGTTTTTATGAATAGTTATAACACTCAACTACATACTCCACAAATTCCACCTCAAATTTATCAACCGGTTTCAATTATTACATGATTTATTATCATACAAAGTCCGTTCACATTATACAAAGTTCGTTCACATCTGTTCAAGTGACATATTGATGTAACAATGAAAACTACACTCTACCAAGGAAAGTCAACTAATATTCGGTCAAATCAGGGACAAAAGCCTTCATTTTTCAAACAGAAAATCATGCTGGCGCAATGCTGCCTCAAAACAGACCACTAATATCCGGAAATTAAGAATAAACAGGAACAAAGCAAAAACAAAACAACACAAAACAAAACAAAACGGAAGAAAAAACCCCGAAGGCTGATTTTCAAAGCACCACCAGATTACTTATAAAATGTTTACATTGTCTCATAATGATGATACAATAATAGTTTTGATTGTAAAAAGTTGGGTTCAGTTTTGTTTCTCTGTTTTAAGACCATTATAACTTTTTTTCCAGCATACCTGGCTTGCCTTTAAAATGCAATAATTTCAACCCATGTTAAAGCTGGCTTTAAACCTGAGTTAAATCAGATGCGCGGAATGGTACAACGAAAGAAACTGAAAGACTATAGATTATCATTGTTTACGGGAACAACGGTATAACGCGATTTGCAGAATGTGATGCAACTGTCACCACGTCACGAGCCTCCCATAGAATTAGACACAAAAATATTCGCTAAATTCTGTCTTTTTTCGACATGAAATCAATAGAAAGGAAGATGGTATACCCTTTGCTTTTGCATCACATTATCGTTGTTTTCTTTTAAAGAATATTTGCCCATGGCGAATATATTTGAAAAATGCATAACCTCAATGCGCTATTTGAGCCTAACTCGTGTGACACGATTTTGGTTTTGCTGCCTCGTTATTAAACTCAACTATACTAAACAAATTCCATCCTCTTCAATGAACTTATACGCGTTAGGCACAGATTTAAAAATGTACACATTAATCAGTTTCACTTATTGTATGAATTACTTTCAATGCAAAGTTCGTTCACATTATACAAAGTACGTTCACATCTGTTCAACACATTGGTGTAGCAATGACAACTATACACTTCACCAAGATCAGGCAACTTATATTCGGTCAAATCTGGTGTCAGAAGCTCTCATTTTTAAACCAGGAAATCATTCCGGCGCCATGCTACCTCAAATCAGACCATTGATGTCAGGAAATTAAGACTAAACAGCAACAAAGCGAAACAAAAAACAATCGTAATTAACAAATATTACGTGTACATCGTTTCATGTTGATGAGACAATATGTTTGATCTAGATTTGTTTTCTTTCTGTGTAAGCTCACTTTTTGTCAGTATACCCTGCTTGCCTTTAAAATGTAATCATGTCACTTCATGTTAAAGTTAGCTTTCATCAGTGTTCAAAGAGTTAAATGCCTTTACCCCTTACTTTTGCATCAGTTTATCGTTGTCTTCTGATATACGCGATAGCGACGATGCAGTAATATTGGAAGAGAATATAACTGCATGTTCGTTCATTAAAATCATTTTTAAGCAGGCCTTTACACCACCACTGGTGCGTTTGTGACGAGATGATATTATTGTCGCTCCTAATTTGGGTACGTAACTGCGACCAATCTCACAATATTCAGTGAAAACGTGCGAAAATCTAACATTTCATAGCTCTCTTGCTTTCATCTCCGATTATGATGAAACTTCTATCATTCTTTTCGACTGAGTTGGCTCTGTGATGTCGAAGCCAGTGATACGACATGGCATTTACCTGAAATATGGTGTTATCATCCCTGGTTATCTTCCGTATTTATCTGCAGCGGAAATGAGGGACGTTGGTTGGAGACGGTCACTGTATCAGTAGTCATTCGTGGTCAAGATCGTGAGCATTTTTTTTTCCCTGTAAGAGGTAAAAAGTACTCCTCACATCCCCTTAGCCCTATATTTTGCCCCATAATTTTCTCCCATAATGCTTTGATTTCACTTACCACATTATTCCATTTTTATGAACACATCCTTTGCTACAATTACAAACAAATCACAAAAGTTTCCAAATTTTGTTCCATAGAAAGGCATGATGACATTCTTTTTGTAATTATCAGGAAAACATTGTCAACATTAAGCGTGATGAAACACAACGTAATTCCAGATTTAGAATTCAGATTTAAACAATGGCTTTATCGGACCACAGATGTGGAAATTCTACTTTCTTGATTGACAAGCAACTGTAAACTGGAACCCTAAACAATATCTATGAAATTTTATTGGTGATGGACATTCATTTTTATGGTGAGGACAGAAATTTCTCTCTCTCTCTCTCTCTCTCTAAAAAAAAAGACAATGTCACGAATCACGTTTTGAGAGTTGTATAAGTGGAGGGGTATTTTGACAGGGTGTCGCTGTTGTGATATGAATGTTACTATACATTCGAAGGCTATAATTGGCGAATGTTGAACGTGGCAATCGAAAAGTTCTACATGTGTGTAAGATAAGGTTCAATGACATTTGATCCTGCGACAATTGCTCCCATGAAATATCTGCACGCTATACAGGCGAAATATAAATTCTACCCACGGACATAATCCTAATCCTTATTCCAATCCTCACATCAAACTAAACCTAAAACCCTATCACAGCCTCAACCCTACCCCTAAGTCCTTGGAGATACTAACACAGTAATTTCCTTCGGCAAGGAGATCATTAAAAGAACCTTTGTCCTTTTCTTTGTTCTTCGGCGGAATTATTGGAGGGAGAGGTGTAATTTCGTGACACCCTTTTGAATACAGAACAATATAATAATGCTTGTAGTATGTCCATGCAAGTAGGACCTACTGTGCGACAGAGACCACTTTGGTTGCTGTAGATATATAGTCTGGTCCCAGTATAAGTAACTGAGATGGTACAGTATTTGTAGCTGTGGTGTGACGAAAGAGCAACTTTTTGTTTGCTTTCTTGGTGGGGGAAAATTGGTTATTTTCAGGTCATGTTTTGATCTTGAATTGGGATAGAGTGTATGTAGCGGAACATCATTAATGTATATTAGTGGTGGTGGAAAGGTTTGTCAAAGTACTCCTGGTGGGGTCAAGGGGCACCCCATCTACCCCCCCCCCCCCACCCCCCACCCCTGAGATACTTATCAGGTGTGGAAAACCTGGGGGATTCTGGATTTCAGATTTACTTGGAAGGGTTCTGATAGCAAAAAGTGTGCAGATTCCCCAAGTTAACTTCATCGTTTACACATGCACTGCACACGGGTTTACCAAATAAGACATTTAACATGTTTAGAGAGTCTTTGCGATTATAGCGTGAGAGTGAAATACAGTAATGTATACCTCTTATTCTTAGCAATTAAACAATGACAAAAACCAACAATAAAAAAAGTGACCTCCGTGACTAGCTATCATCATCATTATTTGATATCTTGTGGTTCTCTTTGCAAAGAGAAACATGATAATAGTTTAGTTGCATTCATAGTTTATATTATATAAAGATATATCAATAGTGTGAATGTTTGAATATTGATGTTGATATAAGATAATATGCTATATGACATTTCTTTATGTTTTTTATGTTGTCGAAAAGATTAGTCTTTTATGTCTTCAGACATTTGAATGCTGTTTATGTAAATGTATTTTATATTTTTCTTTCGTAAAAGCACGTGAACAAAACAAACATTCATCCCCCAATATGGACAATAAATGATTGAAAATGAAATGCAAGTCTTCCCTTGCCTGCCAAAAGTGGGGGATGGGGAGTGCACCATCTCCCCCCCCCCCCCCCCACCCCGATCTACGCCAGTGCCTAAAATATCTCTATTGATTGGATGGGAAGCCTCAAAATGTAAAAAACACTTCAAGCGCACTTGTCATTTTGATAACATTGACTTTTGGCTTTGGTGCGACAGGCGATACTGTTCTTAGAAAGTCAAGTTTGCCCTCAATGCCTTTCAGAGGTCTCGATGGTTGCAATCGTATCGCCGGAGAGCCGATCGGTCATACACTTGAACTCTATACCTTTATTGACTAATCAGCAGCCAGCTTGGAGTATGAGCGAAGACAAACCGAGTCTTCTTTTGTTGCAGATTGAGTTGCGTCAACAAACCTGCGCGTTGCCCTTGTTCAAAACTTCCCAGTATTATTCACGATTTAGTAGAACATTATACAAATACCGAGTGCATTGAGGGGCACGGTTAAAACTATTCGGTTTACCTAGGGATGATTTCTCAACGGTGCTATGCCCGGATACTTCTAGGGCAAAATAGTTTTAACTGTGATTCGAAAAAACAAACAAACCCAGTCGCTATTTGTTTTGTACACCGCATCATTCTTAATTTAAGATATTATGCTACATCGAATCGGTCAGATAGTCTTATTAGTCTTATTAATGATTAATTGATTAGCTATGATTATCATAGATACGCGAGCAAAATATCCATATGGTTGCATCTTGCAAAGCTGCTAGCTGACTGCCGGGTAGTACTGCACATAACTATAGTGACTGCACCTTTGACCAATCAGAATCGAGAATTCGTCAAATGTGGTAAATGTATATAAAAAAAAGGCCTATAGGCCTACATTGTATGATTCCGACAATTTGATTGATGAAATAAAGTATGTTGAACCCATCGAATCAGCAATGACATTGACTAGTGAAAACAATGTACAGAAAGTGGAGGATATCACATGGAGTTCAGTTCGATGCCAAATAAAGGCACGAATGACTCACCAGAACGATGTTTTATTTATATATAAAAACATGTACCGACAAAAAGTTCGTTCGCCTTGTAAAATGTCCAAATTTCATACTGCACAACCACAATGGTTTAACCGCTTGGTCGCGGGAACTGTTGATTAATCAACAAATTCCATTTAGCTCGAAAGCAGCGGCTTACCACCGCATATAGGCGCTGTCAGTCATCAAATTGTAGTTTCCCCCCTTTAAACTCACTCGGAAAGATCGGGAAATGTCTTACGAGCATTTTCTATGGAACGGAACGTTTCCATACTTGTATCTAAAGGCCAATAGTAAATATCACGTAAGTGTAAGGTTCCAACATTTAATTCCAATCTGAGTGAATTACTGGGAGAATATAGCTCGATATTTAAACTTGCATGACATGTTTTTTCCCGCCCTGGAATAAAAGATTGTTTACGATCTCACTAAGGCTCGTTCAAATTCGAAATGAAAAACCCGCTGGCCTGGGCTTTCTTTTCTTTGTTTAGAGTACCCCTTCGTCTGTTGCACATACTTTTCTATTACAAAAGAATTGCATTGCTTGAGAGCACATGAACACTCATACTTCGCGATCGAGCTATGTACAAGTGTTGATGTCGAAACCAACAAAGCATACTGAACAAAATATAAGCACAATTAGACTAAAAGGCAGTTTGACCCATCCATGGCATTACCATGTACTCCAAAGCGGTCGCTACGGTCTGAATATTCAGGCCAATTCAGTTCAGTTCAATTCACGTCAATTCAGATTTTGTTTCCGATATCGCATAAGTTCCTTCAAGTATAGCGTGCAATAATTACAATAAGCTAATGTATTACCATGATTACAAAATACAATTACATGTACGAACAAACGTTTGAAAGCGGAGAAGGCAAGTAAGCATATTGATAAGAAAATTAAGCACGCCGTCACATTGGTGAGCACATAACTCTGTCTTTATCTGATTATAGTGCACATGACAAACATACACTCTCGTATGTATGGATGTATGTCTGTACATAGTATACGCAGTATAGCCATCTTTTTTTTTTTTTTTTTTTTTTTTGGGGGGGGGGGGTATTCTAATCTGTCTTTTCCGTGATTATCCAGGTTTCCACTTCCTGTAAAGATTCGGAAGGGTACATTTTGCATCGAATTGTTGCCATTAACTCACCGCAGATGATTAAAAAATCCATAGCATACAGTCTTCCAACCAATTCGAGTGACAGGCCAAGTTAATGGCACACTTGTCTCTTGTCCACAGAACTAACATCAAGTTTAGTTGTGTCTGAAACCGCAACAAGGGCGCATTGCTTTAATTACAGCTAGATACCCCACTCTTCAAGGGATCAGTTGAGGTAATCAGAATCATCAGGTCAAACAAAAAAAGTCAATGACAACATGAACATGAATCATTAAGAATCATCCGTTATTTCAAACATCACGCATGTCCACGTACTCATCAACTTGAATATATGTCACATACACAGCAGTCACATAATTATATTGTCATGGGATATGTATAAATTTATGAAAATTATGTATGCATGAAACTCACGTTCTGGAAAGGTTCTGGAGAAACAGATCAGACACCGAGATTGAGGAATATAGTTGGTTCTTGTTGGCGATATAGCTTTCTTGTTGTTTGGTGTCACTGAATGACGCATGTGATGCTTGATTGCCACATCTTCTCCTCGAGGTCATAATTGGGGGCTTGTCCGGGAATTGAACCCGGGACCTCTCGCGGACCATAAGGCGATACATTTGTATATTAACTGTATGTAAGTTACCAAAACCGAACAATTAGTAGATTTAACATTTACAATCATTGTAATGGAATCATATCATCGAACTGTTTTACAAAATAAATGTAAAAAAAAAATGTGTGCTGTTGTGGAATTATGTAGGCTTATGATTTGCATTATTCCTTGTTTATGCATTAAATGATGTATGGCATTCCATTTCTTACACAGAAATAATACAGAACCAAATGAAATAAAAGTTACAGATCATACACACTCACACGTCTGCAAATACGACACATTTAAAGGGATGGTATAGTATCGGTTGAGGTGAGAATTCAGCTTTTAAGTTTTTGCAAGATACTCAGAAACCATTAAATGAAATGTTAAACAGCATATAATTTTAAGAGGAATTCAAAGTGTATTCGATGAAAATCGGTTTTAAAATAGAGATATCAAAAAACAAAGTAAAAGGTGGGTCCCACCTTTCATTAGGATTGCTTTGTTTTTGATATCTCAGTAATTTCAAAACCAATTTTCATCAAATAAACTTTGAATTCCTCTTAGAATTATGTGCTCTTCCATATTGCATAAAAAGGTTTCTTATTATTTAAAGAATGTATCATCAAAACTGTTGGAAACCTGAAATCCCATCCAAACCGTAACTGTACTATCCCTTTCATATTTTTACAGAAGTCATCCCAGAATAAAGTGCTTTGTTGACACTTTCCAGTCTTTATTGCAAGTAGGCGGAGAGAAGAGATTAATAAGTATGATTAATGCATGATGGCAGTGCTACATAAATGTGTACATTAAGCAAACGCACTAAAATCGAAGTTTGTGTCAATTATATCATTAGCAAGCATTCCATTCTGGCTGTAAAACTTCTATTTTTACATTTTGAATTGCACGGATCTAAGAAAGCAAATAATTGTACATGTATTGGCGAATTTCGGCATCTGCAATGACAAACTCAATTTGTTTTCTTTATTCTGCATGAACTAAGATTTCTGAAAAGAAAAGATGTGTTGCTACTATTATGCTTTGACAAACTCACGGCATATCATCGGCCAAACGGTAGCTGCATGACTCGTGCTTTCCCAAAGCAATTACACAAAAACTACAGCCTCTTTATTCATATCTGATCATATAGCATATGTCACATGTTTCATATGTGTCAGTTCAACCTAGACTACTCTATACGGTCACATTTAACATATTGCACCTGAAGCATAACTTTCCGAGAGACAAAATTAAGAATCTACACAGGATAACGATATGGTATCTACGGAATGAAAACAATCCTGCATTCTAATTCAAAGAGAATTTAGATAATTTGACCTATGCGTAGATTCATGTAGCTAATCAATGCATTGATTGCTGAGTTCAATCACTCATTATATTCAAGCTACAGTCACTATCCTCTGACAGAATACTGCTTAACAAAGATTTAACCCTTTTTCACAAGAACTTAAAAACAGATCCTTACTCCTAAGATCACAAAAAGGGTGGATGAGCTGATTGTGTCTACTGGCAAAGCTCATGTCTTTGCAGAAAGAGGAAATGCATAGACAACACACGTACAACACATTGACATGTATATATGTACATGTACATATCATAACACACACACTAATCACGATTAACATACGTTTGCATACACCACTAACAGTGTTTGTACTTTGTTCATGATCAAAACTGAAATTGAAAAACTGTTTCAAAACTGAAAAAACAACCAAACAGAAAAAGTAACATTGATTGATATATATCAAGGAATGTGTTCTAGTATGCATTTTTTTTTTTAAATTTAAAAATCTTTAGGAAAGTTGGGGACAGCTTGGCAAATGGTACCTTTATTTCATGGTTTGTTTCAGTACAAAAAAAAAAAAAAATCACTGGAATTGTGATACATGTTACATTGTGTCATGTACTTGACGATGATTGCGCTTTATTTGTATTCAAATCACAGAGAAATAAAAACTTGTCTGAAGAATGCACTCTGATAGTACGGATTAGGCCTTAAACCAGACCACACATACCATTTAGCCTGCTGATAAAGGGCCTTGAATATCAAGATTATCCCAACAAAGACATTGTAATATAAGATATTACAATACAAGTACAATATAACAAAACACATTACAGTACATTCTCTTCTACAGTGCATAATGGATACAAGAATTGTTTGCTGCTTTACAATATAAAACATAATATCAGTACTACATTTTTGAGTAATGCATGTAGAGAGACACTCAAGGCAAATTAGATAGACTCTTTCATTATTGCAGTTTTCTGTAACATACACAAATGTCATCACAATTTATTGACTAGAGGAATGCATAGAATGATGGCATCATTTGGACGGAGATTCATTTCTAAAAGTGAAAGCTATATTACTACATCTATGATATAAAAATCCCACGAGTATTATTCATGAGCAAGGTATCTTGTGAAAGGCAATGAATCAATGACTGTGTCTGCCACGGGCACTATCCGTCTTTCATGGTATACAAATTTTATACCAAAGCAAACCATTGTCCGTTTTCAGCAGGGTCTATCCCAGAAATCATGAATTGGATACTTCTTTGACAGTTCCTTCATTGGCTGTGTTGCTGAGAGATTGTCTATTTACCCTCAAAAGGGAATAACTCCATGCACACAGCTAACTACTCTTGTTGAACATACGTTGCAGCTGTTGATGCTGCTCTTGCTGCTTCTGTGGTTGCTGCTGTCGTTCTTGGTCTTTGAGGTTCTTGATGTTGTTACTGAAAATGATATTGCTGACCTTATGGGTGGAATGATAGTGTTGCTGTCTAATGCTCTGCTACTGTTGTTGCTACTGCTATTGTTGTAGTGTTGCTAGAGTTGTTCTTAAATGTTTTGTTGCTACTGTTGTTGCAAAGTTGACAATGGTGATGTTGCTGATAATGATGATGTTGCTACTGTTTCTGCTGATACTGCTGTTGCTGCCACTCAACTTGCTTGAAAAGCAAACTATCCTTTCAGTCACACTATCACAGTCATATTGAGAAGCTTTATAGTCATATTGAAAAGCTTTCTCAACCTGACTCTCTTTCTTCTTTTAGGCAATTTATTGCAAAGCACTCATCCTACAAATACCATGGTATCTATGTTGCAACATAATGCACAGGTCCTTAGTCCCACATACTAGCAATGCTTCACTCCCTACACAGGTTATTTCAATACTAGCTTTTTGTCATGTAGTCAGTGTTCAATTTTGCAGACTGGCATTTGCTGCAAACAGGTTTTTGATAAGCAGAAAGCAAAAGTAACAATATATTGTGGAAAGGCACAAATGAAAGAAAGACTAAACTCAGTCATAAAATGAAATAGTTTGTTCGACAATCTCAGAAAGGTGGTGCTAAAAAGAACAAACCCTACTTCTTCTGCAGCAAGATTTGCATTCTGATCGCTTAAGAGATCTAATGAGCATCTTATTATCAAAGCTCAGCAAATCACCAACTAATCTGTTTATGTCCACACCAATCCAGTTTCATCTGTAGTGAAAGATAGAATAAGAAGACTTCAAAAAATTTCAATGCCAAAAAGTGCATCAATGTCGGGGTAAGGAATTCTACAAAACAGCAACAGCACTCACATTTTTCTGCGAAAATTTGTATTTCAAAACTTATTGATTTATTCAAGCTTCATAATAACATTCTCTCCAACTGTAAGGAAGTTAAAAATGTACTGACTTTTTCTGTGATTAATCTCCCCAGCCATGTCAAAATTTTAGATAGTTAGGATGTACCTTGGTATGTATAATTGTTATGCTTTCCCATATTGCTTCGAGTCACAAAATAACAATGTCATACATGTCTACTTAACATAATAATAAAATACAAAAGTACACCTGACATAGGTCTTTACATAGAGATGGCAAAATTATCACAAGAAGTCATAGTGCACTTCTTGATGTATTATCTAATCATTTAATACAGGCAAGGTAAGCACACACTTCATTGTCAGAGCAAGAAATTCTGGCTGTGTGGAAAAATGAATTCCTTTACAGATACTGGATAGATGACATAGCACAGCTACGAAAGTTGAAATTTTGTGGGATGGATTTGTACATTTCGTGCAATGAAAAACAAGTGCAAAAGTAACAGCACCTGCATTTTTGCTTGTAATATGTAATACTGCTGTATACTTTGATACCACAAACAAAATTCATCTTACCAGGCCCAGAATGAAAAATTACTCTCACAAAAATGGCCATTTTGATAGTAAACAATAAAAAAAGCTGATATAGTGAATATTGATAGGTTGGTTGATATTGAGTTTCCACAGACAGTCCATCCGCATTGTCGCTCCTTGTAGTCCCATGAAAATATTCAACATCTGTGCTGCTGATTGTTACACAATAAAATTATCTAAGAATATTTCATTTCATTTTATTATTCTTACTGTGACAAAATGAGACAAATCAGGAGTAAAATTCACTATACCTTTGGAAAGGAATGCCAAGAATCGCTCTGCATGACCCTTGACCTCTCCTGTGGTAACTGTGACTGCTTTCTGAAGGAGCTTCTCCCCTCCCTCGGACAGGAAGAGCTGCTTGATGCGATGGTCTTCCACCAGATTCCTCAGCATTGTTAAACCTGGATAGCGAACATGAAATACGTTCATTACGGAATTTGCAGGGTTCACATGTTTTCATACAAAGTGACATCAGTCACGAATATGCAAATTAGATGAGGTCATGAGGTCAACGTCTCATAGGTTTCCCACAGGTTTCCACTCAAAAGCCTAACAGTAAATCCTTGGTATCAATTCACATTTGCAATGACATGACAATGATAACTTTTGCTTGTGGGAGAGTTAAACATACTAAATTATTTCAGACTTTTCTGATCTTGACCATGTACAACCAATGGAAGAGCTAGGAGGCAATGACATCATCACTTTTGAATAATTAATTGGCATATGTGACTGGGAACAATATCTCTGTGCCTTGGAACGTGCAGTGCTTTGTACATACACATCAATGGAGGTGGTACATCATGGAATTTACACAAGTTGATGGGGGATACTCACAAAGCAGGACATCTATGGAATGTTGTAAATGTCTCAGGATATATTGCATTAGGCTTGGAATGAGTCCATGGGCTGCTAGAGACATGTGGATCACAATCTGTAGTGGGACACAGAAAGAAAGAGTCCCATAGAATCAGAACTCTGTTCCCAGGTCAAACAAATTCAGTGAAGCATTTTTTTTTCTTTTTTGGCACACATTTCCCATGGGTTTATTATTAAATTTCAAAAATACTTGTATCATGTACAGTTAAACTCGCATAAGTCGATCTTCTCGGGACTGAGCAAAACACATCGACTTAGGCGATTTTCGACTTGTGCGTAAGTCGAAAAAAATCGACTTACAGTTTCACCACAGGTACATACATGTATGTTTAATGTACATGTATGTTGTCTACTCTGGAGCCGAGAGCTGGAGCGGTGTGCCGCAGCACGGGTCGCCCAGCAGGGCCGCGGCTAACTTTGCATGGACAGTGCATTAGTATTGGCACAGGTCCGATTACTTTACACCCTTGTTAAACCTTGGGGAAGTGAATATGAACGATATTTGAGCAGTGATTGATTCCAGTTTACCATACCATGGCTTGAAATGCGTGTAGAGGTGCAATTCTGATTTACCCGTGCCCGTAACTTTTCCCCGTACTTTCCGCTTTGAAAACTCAGCAGCTTCATCCATTATACCACTCCACTGCACAGCGCTGCAAATGCCAAGCTACATGTACACTGCAAGCTCAATACTGTACATGTAAATGAACGCATGTGTACTGTACGAACGCTGTACGTACGTAGCGCGACAACTGACAGGGCTGTACCAGCGGACCTCCAAATATGAAGAGAGTTAAACGATCCCATGCGATCGCTTTGAATTTTGATTTTAGATCATTTTTTTTTTTTTGTCACCTCAAACTCATCTGACAAACAAAATAATGATGAGTAATAAATAATGAATAATAAATGACAGTGATTTATTACACAATAAAATCTTATTCGACTTAGGCACAGTGAATTCAATGGTTTTTCCGTGAAAGTGTTCTTGGAATTTCATCGACTAAGGCGAGTATTCGACTTACAAAATTTGACATGTGAGTGAATTAATACACGTACGTCAATGGGGAAAAATCGGGACTTTTTAAAATCATCGACTTACGCGATTATTCGACATATGCGACGTCGACTTAGGCGAGTTTAACTGTATTCTAAAATCATCTCGTGTTTAAGAGACTTACAGAACTGTGTACACTACTGTTAATGTGAGTGATATCCTCTTCTTTTTTATAAAAATTTTTATTCAAGTATAAAGTTTAGTACCAATATTTGACTTTTTCAGAAGTCTTTGAAAACATTTAGACCTTGATTCAAAAAGGTAGTTTGAATTTAGTCCATGAATCATGCAAATTTTGACTGCATGAATACACCTGATGCATCCCAAAGGCCAACAGACATCCAATAACTGAGTGCAGACTGATACATGCAGGTACCACTGGGTACAAGGTACATTCATTTGCTTATTTTCAATAATCTCTGGATTTCATTTTGAGTGTCTTTGTGAATGCCGGTCTTAGAGACTTTATTTCACATCTTTACAAAGACTATTATGAATTACAGGATGCTTTTCATACAGTATGTTTTTGAGTCTCAGAAAAAAATGTGAAAAGAGCTACAATCCTTCACCATCAATTCATCGACACTGGCATGATTTCATCCCTATAAGAATACCATTGTTGCTTGTCATTCTTTCCTGCTTATAAATATTTCCTATCATACATTGTTGAAAAATACAAAACAAACATGAATGTTGATAAATGCACACTTGTAATCCCTGCATATTTATTGCAATGCACAGTACTGCACTTTATCCTACAGCCAGAGGAACCTTCGGTTATTTTTACCACGAAAGAATAATGAATACTTTGTGTCAAAATCTGAAGCTGTTTAAAACTTCCAGGAATGCATCTCAACATTTTTCAATCTCACTTTGGCTCCTACAATTTTATTTTTTTTTTGAGGCCCAATGAGATCATGAAGCTTTTTCATTTTACTTTTCGCCGACAGCGCGGCCCACCTGAAGGATCATTGCGACCCATCAGTTGAGAAGTGGTGCGTTAGAGCATACTGTAAAACACGATATTATTGCGAGTTGCCTCAAACATTCAATGAGTATAGTGTAGACAAGAACTTTCACATGCATTTTAATTTCGTGAATCTTGGCTCTGCGAAATTTGCAAAATTAAAATGCACATGAACATTCCTCGTTTTACAGTACTACCCCAAAGTCCCATTTAAGACTCACGTCTCCGAATGCCACCAAGTCATAGAGAAGCAGTAAATGTGGTCTCCTGCTAGGGTGGCCCGCTTGATTCAAACCTGCCACCAGTCTCCTACCGCAAAGGTCAAGGGCCAAAAGACTGGCCTGGTAGGCCAGGGGTGTGTCCATCTTCAGTGCAGGCTTGTAGGAGGTCACAGCCTCTCGCTTGGTTGCCTTGGATACTGTGGATGCTGTCGTGGAAGTAGAACTCCTGTTTGCTGAAGCTAAAGAGAAAGCATGATAAAGTTTGCAAATGATTGAAAAATTGCCCTACATTGACGTAAATGATGTAATTCACATCAATTTAGGGCAATTTGTCAATCAGTTGCAATAAAAATAACTCAATGGAAGAATTTCATGAATTTGGAATGATAAAATTTGCTGCTGATTCATCGCATGCTTGTGTAGAAATCATGTATGCCCCAAAGGAAGTGTCCATGGGTTAATATCCAGTACCTACCCATCCTGGAAGTCTTGAGATTAACACATACAATTGAATTCAGCTCTTACTAGACATGCTATTTCACTGGCACATGTATTCTCAATAAAAAACAAACAAACAAACAAGCAAACTGATAAGAATAAAAAGAAAAAATACATGTCATAATCTCAGTGGGATAGAGTTACACTGTTCAGTTGTAATAATGTGAAAGTCCTCTAAAGTCAGTAAAGACACAGTAAGGATGAAAAGAATTATGTAATGCATTTTCACCAATGATTAGTGGCAGGACACATGTTTCAGTGGGTGAGCAGAGTGGAGTTAAGTTATGATCCCATGATGATAAATGTCACTCGTTTGGTCCCTAAGGTACAAGTCAGTAGCTTTAAATGTCAAGAAAATGTGCTTGAATGTATAAACATGAACACACAAATCATCATACTATTAGTGGGCACAGAACATACATTTCAGGTCCATTTAATAGCTTGCCAGTGAACAATAGACAAGTTTCTATTAATTTATCTAAAAATAAACATGGTTTACATACATTGTAGCACCCAATAAAGATGACTTGAGCCAACACATGCGGCAGACACAATGGGGACTTACCAGCACTACTCCCACGATGCTTGACCTCATTGCCTCCGCCTTCCTGGTGACCTTTGACCTGTAACAAGTCAGAAACGAGGTCAGCCGTCTCCAGGGACATCTTGGAGAGAATCTTGGTGAGGAGAGCGTCCCTCTCTGCCAGACTGTCGGCCATTTCCTGAGCTCTGTGTACAGAGAGAATGGTTCGTCACTTTGGTCAACGGACTGAAACCGGCTCCTATAGAGTACCAAAGTGGGATGTCATGGCCACTCATCACCATGGAAACTGGTTCTTAACAACCTCACTTGGCCTGAATATCTGTGAACACTCTTGTTGCTAACCATGCTTGCACCTGGTTCCAACACAAACTACAACAAAAGACTGTGACATCATCACTTTGGTACTCTATAATAGTGCATGTACTCCACTTCCTGGGGTAACATCAATGAATCTTCACCAATTCATACCATCCCTAATCTTTATCCTACTTTGATGAGATTTCACTGTTGTGCTCACTACGTTTTAATCTTTCTTTCCAAACTAACTTTTTTTCCTGGGGCGGAATTACCCTATAACGCTCAAACTGGACAGAAGTATGATGTCATCAAAGAATGGGCAGTCATACACTAGTGTTGACTTCCAAAGATTATGAAAGCATGTCCATTGTCTTGTCTGCACAACTTGGAAGCAGAACATTTAATAATAAAACAAAAGGGATGTATGAAAATGTGTATTCTGAGCATTTGAATGTTTGAAAGACACAAGAAATTGAGTCGCCTCACCTTGCTTTATGCCGCCTGGCTGGGTTGTGATGCGCCATTAACTCACTAACATATCTCTGGATCTCCTCAGGATCTGTGGGTTGTACCAGGCACTGGACTACATGGCATGCAAACTCCTATGTGATGGAACAAGACACAACCCAACATTGGTTATGTACATATTCCTACATTGTCAATTTGCAATTGCAAAATATAATGTTCCAACATTTTAGTAATCATCAATTCATTGCCCAAAATTAACACACAGGCTTTTCTCCTTTTTTTCATTGATTGCTAAAAAAAAAAAAAAAAAATCAAAATGACTTACATGTATCTATGACATTCACTTTTGACCCACTGTATGCTCTGAGTGACCACTGGCACAGAGAGCCCCATAGGCTTGCACACACTGTTCCTGGCACAGAATGGGATAGACTGATCCAAACAACACAATTCTTCCCATCGCTTAAAGGCATCGTACAGTGTTGGTTGAGACCTAAATTCACGTTTCTAACATTTTTTTGGTGAAATAATGAGAAACCTCTTATGAAATATGAGAGATCATGTAATTCTATGAGGAATTCAACGTTTATTTGGTGAAAATTGGTTATGAAATGGCTGAGATATCCAAAAAAGAGCAATTCCAATAAAGTGTGGGACCCACACTTTATTACGATCGCTTTATTTTACTTTGTTTTTGGATGTTTCAATCATTTCAAACCTGATTGTCATCAAATAAACTTGGAATTCCTCTTAAAATGGTATGATCTGTACTATATCATAAGTGTTTTCTTGGTATCTCGCAAAAAGTTAAAAGCTCAATTCTCATCTCCACCAATACTGTACCATCCCTTTAAAGTGTCTGCCTGTACTGACACAGTTTGGCCATAGACAGTACTCCGAGCAGTGTAAAGAAATTCAAGCAATCGTTTATTTCATGCAGCGGACACCTTCAGGCAGTTTGATCTAGAATGTGACACAATTTATTCTGCAAATGATGACCATGTTGAGAAAACAGTGTGGTCAGTACATGTATTTCTGAGACTAGTCAGGAAAGGTTACAGCTTGATGGACCCATAAAATAGTGCCTGTATGAGAAAGCGGGTGACAAGCAATTTTGCCACCCTGATTTCACTCCTGCTTACCTCAGTGTCTTGATGACCACAAACCATCCAGGCTGCCACGGACTCACTGGCGCCACTTTTCAGCAGGGCCTTCCGCAAGTGTGACTGCAACTTTTGCTCCCTTTGGACAGCCTCTAGATCTAGGTGAATCTGGTTACCGTGGTGACCATTCTCCCTCCCTAAGGCATCCTGTCTCGTAGACCCCTTTCTCCTTGTGTGATTGTTGTTGGAATTTAAAGTCTGTCTGTTCTCTCCTCCTGCCTTCGGCAATTGCACATTCCCTTTGCTCCTGCCCTCATCTCTTTCATCATCCTTTGACTGGTTGAAATGGCAACCTTTCTCCATGGATTGTCCATCATCATCCCAGGCAAATCTAACCTTTGACCTGCGCTCTCGAATGCTCCTGTTAGCCACTGGTCCACTGTGAAAGGCTTGGCCAATGGTCTCAACGTACCTATAACCAACACTGTGGCTTGGATTATCAGTCTCTCTCTCCGCATCACCTAAATCACAAAATTCTGTGATTTTCGTTTCAAGATCACCTATGACACCTGCATTCCATTTGCGGCACGAGGATTCCGCCAAGATTGCGACAACCTCGATAATGGATGCTACAAATGCCAGTTCCGATTCGCTGTAGTGCACTTTGACATTTTTCGCTGGTGTCCCTGTCTTCGTCGAGCCTCCTTCCCAGAGCTTCATGGAAGCCTGCATGTACAGGGCTTCCGGGTTTCGCTGCTGCTTGTCTGAGTTTGGCGTGACGCTGAGGGCACGGTCGAAGCTGGACCGCGTGTACGTGTGCAGGATGTCGACAGCGCACAGAGCCCCACAAGAGATGAGGAGGCGGTGGACTGACAGGTTTCGGGCGACCGCTTCTGACCTGATGGTAAGGCAATGTAGTGGTCAGATTACTGGAAACGCTGGACTAGATTGGACATTTGTTGAAGGAGATTTTTACTAAATATAGGTATTAACAGGGCGGAAGGTTTAGATATCTGCTGCCCTCTTTTCTCTCTGCACCAATTTTCCTCTCTCCTTATATCAGTAATTAATCATAGACAGAAAGAAAAATAAGAAACAATGGAACTGTTCCACTGACGTGTGAAACAAAGACTGTATGCTATTCATCTTAAAGGATGCCACGGAAACCTGAAAGAAGGGTTTTCCTTGTCTGCAAAGACAAACAGCAAGATATATTCCACCTGTAGCCTAATGAGAATAAGCGGAAGAGTCCAGTGGAAAATAATCACAGAAATGTGTAATTCCGCTCCTTGTTTGAATTGGCTCTAATTCACGAAATAAAAAATCAGAAGAACAAAATGGTAGAATTACAACTGATTGACAATTGCCTTTTATCAATGTATGTAGCGCTATTAAAGCATTCAGTATTTTGGGTAATAGCCATGGTAAAAATCATAGATACGCTACATACTCGGGTGGCTTTGAATCCCACCTGAGTATGCATGCTCATGATTTTTACCACGGCTATTACTCAAAGCGCTGAGGAAAAAGGGTAGAAGTTTCATCAACATCACCATATGAAAGAACACAGTTTCACATGTTTCCATGACAAAGTCAAATCAGTCACAACCAGTTAATATGCACATTAGATGAATTGATAATGTCACCACCTCACAAGTCTCTTACTGACCTGAACAAGTATCTTGATTAACTTTCCAGTCTTTTTCTACAATTAAATTCAAATCATAGTCTGTCAAGTCAGATCATCGTTGCAATGTGATAACCTCCTGATGATGACTTCCAGATACGAAGGTATTACAGTTGCCTAATCATTGCTCAAATACATGGTTTCTCTGACATTTATGTGTACAAACCCTTGGAAGAATTGGCACTGATAATATCTCATCTCATTTTCATATCATCCCTGGGGTGACAAGACCTCGTATCTAAATTGAAATATACCAAAAATCTCCCCACTTAATAAGAAATACTGATTTGAGTTTGAAAACATAGCAATCATGACTGTAATCCAAAACAATGTTTCTTCATTATTTGACACAGAAATCAATATTAATATTATCTTGCTAAACTGTTGCAAAAATTGAAAAAAAAAGACCTATTGTAGACAATAAAATATAATGATTTTGAGAAACGAGGTCTTGTCACTCTCACGGACAGTATGTGGCTGTGCTCAATGTTGCTGTTTAGTTTATAACTTGTTTGTAACTTACAAAATTCAGCATCTGTCTTTTTCTATGTACTATTCTGATGAAACTTCTACCACTTTTTCTGTTCTATTTCAGTCTCTATCAATGAATATCAAGTGAAACATGGAAAGAACTCAAAAGATTTCTCCGGAGGGACGTTTTAAAGCTCACATATTTGCCAAACTCTTGAGGCATTGCATGGCGTGGTGTAGAGCAGTGAAGCTGTCCTGACCGGGACGGAATCGAACGTCCGAAACGTCGCCCTTGTCGTCTGTCTGAATCTTGCCTAAAAACATTCAAAGTAGATGATATTCATTTTCAGAAACTCTGGATTGAATACACAGGACATTGCCCAGTGATGCAATAAGACAAAATAACAAGACATGAACCCAAAGTATCTCTTAATCTGCAGATTCTCCTCCCTGGACCCCTTGGCAAACTTGAGACTTTGAAGCACAATGTCCCTTTTGAATAGGCTGGTGTTATAGATGCTCTCTGATGCTATCATAGCCTTGCTTTTGAATGTACATGACAAAAGTAAATTTGGTCAGGAGAAAGCTAAATTTCAGGTGGGAGAAAATCCATCTCAAGCAGGAGATACACAGCTACAACATGAAAAATTTAAACTCAAGCTGCAGAGAGGAAGATATTGTGAAAATGGATTTGAGGTGGGAGATCTCCCGCCAAAATTGGTAGAGTTAGAGTCTCTGTTAATATCGAGGTCACACTGTTAATTGCTGCTAAAAGATGCTCTTTAGAGTTTCCCTCATTTTATTCTGATACCATGTAATTGTGAGTGTTATAAGCTATCCTACCAAAGTTACTCCGATACTAGATGAATGCAAATATCATTTAATGTCTAGCCCATGGTAAACAAGTTGGTGCGATTCTTAAACATAACACAATATACAGAGTTATACATAAACAATAATTATGTTTCATTTTGTCGCGGCGGTTAACATTTCTTATGACTACGCATGTTAGCTTAAAGAGTATGTGTAAAAAAATTTTATGAAATAAAGAACAGAACGGTAACATTTTCTATTCCCTTGTGGGAGTGACTACATATGGGATGATTGAGTTTTTTTCTCCATTCCGATTCACTGACCTTCGACCTGGAGAACATGCACAAGGAGATCCACAACCTCCTTTAGACCGGTCTTCAGTTTCTTCTCACTGTCTGTAGTTCCCCTCCCTTTTCCTCCTCCTCCTCCTCCTCCTCCGCTGCCCTTGGAGACCACTGCATCTTCTCGGTCAGCCTCCATCATCTGAGCGGTGAGTGGTTTCCAGATCTCCCTTGCCCCGCCCTGTGCACCGTCCAGCCCCGCCCGGTTCCGCTCCCTGAAGGCTCCCTCTGCCTTCCGTAGGAGAGCCTGGAGGAGCTTGGTGCCTGCCTCCTCAAGGAGCAAAGAGAGGACAGCTATGCCAGTCCCTCTCACCTCTCTGCACAAAGAGTCAAAGGAATGAGGAGAGCTGCTCTTCACTCAGATCCTCTGAGATTTCATTACCCCATGACAGGGGAGCAAATCTTTTTAAATTGACTTCTGACATCACCATCACAAGGACAATGTGAAACAGAAATTCTGGTCTTGACTCCTACTGAGAACTTTAAAACATACTGAATTAAGGATGGAATAATTCAGGCACGAATACAGAAAAGTTGGTTTGTGTGGCAGAGTTGATATGATTGCGTGTTTGTGCAACATGTCCAAAACATTGACGCCAAACAATGAACACTATAGGGGTACATATAGCTACGTTGTAGCATTATCCACTGGCCGAGGTTAGAATCCCAGATGTTATGTTACTCTCTCACCTGCAGTGGGTTGACCTCAAGATCTGGAGGAAGGTAGTGAGCAGCACACCATCTCTGATCAGGGCTTGCACACCAGCAGTATAGGTGCAGAGCTGGAGGCAAAATGCCATAGCCTTGGTCTGCAGGAGACTGTCACAACACAGAGAGATGCAAGATACATCGTAGTACTACTGTAAAAGTGGAAATTTTTGCGGTGTTGTAATTTTCGCGCATTTTGCACACCCAGAAACTAGGGAGAAAATAAAAGCGGAATCCGTGGAATCAAAAACACGAGAAACTCTTCTTACATGACTGAGCGCGAAAAATTAGACGTACAAAAATATCCACTTTTACAGTATTCAAATTCATGAAACTCTTCCGTCAAGTTGTTTTCATTGCAACTGGTTGACAAATTGCCCTACATTCAATTCAATTCAATTTATTGAAAACCAGACATAGTCACAGTAATGAATGAACATGAAGCAAATGGATATGAGGCCCCAAGAAGCAGAGCTTGTGAGTGGGGCCCATTATGAATGGACCTCTCGATCCCAGCTGACCAGCATAGAGACCTACAACACGTAAACATGTAATTATAGTTTAAAAAAAAAAAAAAAATCCAACCACCGCAAACTGAACTGATCAGTGTTTATTAAAAAAAAAAAAAGAGCAAAAAACACTGATCAATTCAGTGCTTATTTCAATATGTTGATGTACAGCAATTTGTCAATCAGTTGCAAGATAGTACTAGTACTCCAAAGATAATTCTGAATGTTTTGTCAGCTTACCAACCAGAAAGACATAAGTATTGTGTATGCCATATCTTTTGTAAGTCCGGAGCTATTCACAAATTTAACAAAACACGTAAATATCAGCCCTGATCTTGACATGAATGTGACATACACACATGTATGAACAAGATGTATGATAATACAGTTTAGTACACCTCCATTTTGGTGAGCCTACTGCATGAATGGATGCACACACTTCCCCACCTATGTCTACAGGTTCTGCATTTTTGTGTTTCATGTAAATGAACTAATTCTTATTTTACATATTGAAACATTCAAATCTGTTAGCTACCTTTTGCTCATTTTGTTTTCTGAGAATGAATGATACCAATCTATCTGTGGATTGCTCAGTCCACAATAGTGAGACCATTAGCATCATTATCATTATTATCAATATTATTTTTGCTATTTACTGATACTATTATCACAGTTATTATTATTATCATTATCCTTGTTATGAAGCCCCATTCAAGCTATATTACATACCTCATTCCAAAACTTTTTTTGAGTTAATGGAAACACAAAAGTAATTCACTAAGATTTCAGCATGTGAAACTAGATATATCGCTACGGCGACTGATATGCCTCCGCCATAATGCATGGTTCTCCTAATAGGTCTATAGTACTATGTCTTGACAATGTGTGATGACAGTTTCACACAATTGGCAAAATATTAAAATGACAGGTTTGCCACAAATGTGCTGAATGTTCACTTTCCTAGAACTAGGTTCCACTGGATGAATGATTAAAATGTCAGAGTGCAGGTATTTGGGGAACTGATGATTTTTACTTGACTTTTGACCCTTTTATAAGTTTATACACTGAGTAATTTTCATGGTATTGAGAAAAAGTATGATTTCAGTATCAAATGGGAAAATAGCATTATCTAAACCTGGCCTTTGACCTTTGACCTCACAGTTCCAAAGAGAATCACTGTTAGGTTGAACATGCATAAATATGTAAGCTTCATGATGATACCTTGAGTTACTTTCGAGATATGGAGGAAAAAGTGCAATTTAGCACTTTCACTTGACCTTTTACCTTTTGACCTTTGACCTTTTGGCAAGAAACTTCCCCAAAAATATATATTGGGTAATACATGCCATACATCAAGTAAAAAAAAAAACCTTCAGGCATATTGCATTTTAAGGAAAGTAGTGATATTTTGAGGAGTTGACCTTGACCTTTGACCCCCTGACCTTTGACCCATGACCCCAACTCCCTAGATAATCACTGCCCATCGGTACAAGCATATATTCTAAGTTCCATTAAGATACCTTGAACCATTTGCGAGATATGGAGAAAAACATGAAATTTCAATTTTTTTTCACAAAATAACCTGTGACCTTTGACCTTTGACCCTGTGACCCTAAAATCCACACAAAGTATTATCCCCCAAGGATATACCCTCATACCAAGTTTGATGTAAAACCACCACACAGTTCTTGAGATATCGACAAAAACAAAACGGGACGGACGAACGTACGGACGGACGGACGGACGGACGACCCGAAAACATAATGCCTCCGGCCACTTCGTTGCGGAGGCATAATAAAATCCCTGAATGAACTATCTGACCAGGATTAAATTAATCTATCAGCCAAAATATTTGCTAGAACTACTAGGGCACTGCTATGTTGATCTTTTTCAAATACCTACCATGGGCCATCGCGCAGAACAATTGATATGAGTGAGGTGAACTTCTGGCTCAGAACACTCCCAGCTGTGTGGTCGTTGTGACTGATCAGGTTTGTCAGCAGCTCAGTGATTGGCTCCTGTGACAACATTATGCAAATTACATTAGTCATAATATGGTGCTTTTAACTAAAAAACAACAGCGATATTGTAATAATGCCTCTGGTGACACTTCATGGCAGAGGCATAACAATGCAGAAAAGGAATACATCTGTTAAAGGAGGCTTTTTTGTTACTCTCTAGATACTTACATCCTCACTGCATAATTATGTCATAAATGCTTAAAACACATACTTTGTTAATCTTTTGAATTTGACCTCTTGCTGCGCATACACATATTGATATGAGAATGAATACAGTATATATGTGACTGCTGACATTGACTTCACCACAAGATCACAGCTAACATAAGCCGTACATTCTTGGCACAAGTGATCTATAGGTGAAGTTTAAATTTGGGGAAGAGAGACATAAAGCTTCAAGTAATTCCTTTGCCTCTTCCCAGACTTTCTAACAGAGTTCTAAATCACATACAATGGTGTACAGTAGCTCTCCTTCTCTCTCTCCCCCTCTCTCTCTCTTTCTATGTATCTACCTTTTCATCTACCCATCTACCATATATGCAACTTATTTTGCTGGGTTTCTATCATCATGAATTTTGCAAGTCAGGCACTATTTGCTAATTTGCAAAAGTAAAAAATATCAACTCTGATCCTGACATGAATGCGCCATGTAAGTGTACGTGCATTGGTACTCAATACACAGTATACAGTATGAAGAAGGTGTGCGACAATCCATAAAGTTTATAAGACGTTAGTCCCAGCGCACCTCCTATGTGGATGGATGCGCACACTTTCACCTTCTCCGTCACAGTTGTACTCCACGACTGGGAATGTAACCACATGCAAAATTGTCAAGAAGTAAAGATTTGCAAAAAATTAGACATGCAAATACAGCACAGCGCATACAGCATGTACAATGTACCTCTCTCTCAAATTTTGTGAATTTCTTGAGAAGCCAAGATTCCAGGAAGTCAAATGCACACAAAAGTTCTTGTCTACACAGTATGAATTGAATGACTGGCAATTTGCAAACATTCATACCGGGAAAAGTTGTCGGCTCCAATTCACGAAAATTTCATGCCTAAAATATTTCTGGTTTTACATTTTCTCTCTTACCCTTGTGTTGGTGTGTCTCCTAAATGCCTCCTTGATGTCTTCCATACCATGATCTAAAATCAGTATGGCTAGCTGCAGGTGATTGGCCAGCTGGCTGAGGAGGGAGGCAGCGGCCCGCTGTGATTGGATGGCTGCTGCTCCTTGGCTCCGCCCATCTGTAAGGACACCAATCAGGATGGTCAAACCGGTGACAATCATCTCCTCCAGCCACAAGTCTGCCAGTTCACCATGACTTGTCACCTGTAACAAGACAAGAGTTTTAACCTGTTGATGACAAGCTGATTTGCCTTTAACATGCATTTCCCATAGACACCTACCAAAGTATACTCGGGACTACTCTTCATTGGGTTAACACATTCGCAACTGAACCGCCCAAGCCCGTCTTAATACTCCCTATAATGCCCAAACCGCCCGTCCTTCTTTTTATATATATATATACATGTGGTTCTATGTTTTACCATATTTTTGTTTGTTGTCACATAGAATAATATAATTATGTAATTTGAAAGAGGTCAAAGGTCAACAACACTATGTCAGAATTCTTTCTGTGACACACTATTCTCTTGGTATTAGTCTTTACAGACTTTCAAATAAACATAACATGTAATAGACAAAAATAAACATGCAGTGAGCTACAATTGTATTTTACATCATTTATAAAGTTATTGAAATGAGAGCAATATGGCTGTACCTTCCAAGGAACCATGGGACATTATGTACAAAATCTTATCACTTTATGACAGGTTAGCAAGACTTTTGTGAAGTCCTTATGAAAAGCTAAGAATTAAATACCAGTTGACACACACAACAACATCAGGTCCAAAATGTGAAACACATTCAAATTGGAGTCTCCAGTGACTGCAACCCTGGTTTGTCCCGAAAGACTGGGAAAATAATGATAGTTGTGCTTTACTCCAGATATACTTTCAAATATTTTCAGATCACAACCTGATTAGAGTGATTTCAGAAATATGTGAAGGAGAATATGTTCATATATTATGTTATGTTGCCAATTTGCATGGAGTCTACTTCTAGGAGAAATCCACATCTTTAAACAACACAACATAAACAGAAATACATTTGTATTACCTTTTCAAGAAACTGGCAACCTGCAATGACTACATCCCCATCATCATCTGCATGGAGGAGTACAAGGACCTTTGTAATAGCTCCAGACTCTAGGAGGATCGCAGTGTGGTCTGGGGTGCTGGTTACTGCCTGGCCTAGTGCCCTCAACGAGGCCTCACGCACAGCTGGGTTTCTGCTGGACACCAACCGAAGTAGCTGCAAGCAGCATAGCACAGAAATGTAACACTGTCATGTCAATCTTGCAATATGATATAAAGTCAGGCCTCAACATTATTGTAATTATTTTTTGTGATTGTTCATTTGTTCACTTACAAGGAAATTTTGATATAACAAAAGAAATTGCCGTTCCCGAGGACTTCGTTATAACAGGAGCCTACTGTAATATGGTCTTCTATACCCAAGGTAGTCTCTTCAGTGTAAGCACTGCACTCCCAATAGGGCCCGACATATTTTTACCCCAGCATTGCCAGGTACCCAATTATATAGCAAGGTGAAGAGGGACAATGTGGGTAAAAGAAGTTATCTAAGTCATCGAAAACAATATGTTGTATTTAAATCCACTCACTCAACATACACTATATTCTAACGTGTCATGCGGTGTCCCTCAGGGATCTATCCTTGGGCCCCTACTCTTTTTGATTTATATCACTGATATCATCAACTCCTCTCCTCGTTTAAATTTCATCTTATTTGCAGACGACACCAATGTTTTTTATTCCCACAAGGACATTGTAACACTGGTTGACACATTAAATACGGAATTAAGCAACATCTCGAAGTGGTTTAGAAGTAATAAGCTTTCATTGAATGTTGATAAGACATGTTTTATACACTTTCATACGTTGCAATCCCAACCCACCCTTCCTCAAAGTATTTTTATTGATGATATAAACATTGCTGAGAAACATTCAACCAAGTTCCTAGGAGTAACCCTAGATAGCAATCTAACTTGGAATAGTACAATACTCATGTTCAGAATATTACAACAGCAATATCTAAAGCAACTGGTGTTTTAAGAAGAATAAAATATTTAATTAATGATCAAATTTTAATTATGTTATGGGCAAGTCCAAGATAATGTCCCCTCAGATGCTCAAAATTCATCTTGATTTTATCAAAAAGTTCTTGATATCATGTTGTAGCCAAAGAGTTAAATCATATATTTCCAGCAAAGAAAATATTGAATTATGCAAATTTATGCAAGAAATATGGCCTTGATTTGCATAAATCAAAAACAAACCTTACGTATGGGACAAATTATAAATATTCATCTAAAATCAGTTGAATTTGTCCTTGACCTAGTTCCTTTATGGACATGACCCCTGTATGAGTTAGTATAATCTGCAATTGGTAAGACAAGGTCAGCACATTAATTATGCAAATTATGCACTTTCCCAGAACATAGTGTCCCATACGTAAGGATTTGAGTATGTTTTTTTAAGTTTTTTCTGAAGATTTGTAACATTGACCAATCATACTTTAGGAAGTTCTAATTTATTCATTTCAACTCCAGATTAGCAAAACTAAATGAGGAAATTTAATTAGTCCTTCATCTTATAACTAATTAAAGTCTGCTTACGTATGGGACAAATGCCTTACGTATGGGACATTACATGCAAAGTGAATGGGAAAACCGCCTTTTGACATGGATGCTATATGTCCTTACATTTGTTTGGTTAATGGTTATCTTTGCACCTACTCTGAAGGATATGTCTATATATCTGCCTCTCCTACTCAGTTGACCTCAGGGAGAGTGTAAGAACAGCATTATTGAGTCATTCTATGATTAAGAAAGGAAAATAAAGAATATTCATTTATACTTGTATTTTCTTATTTTCATTACAGGCTGTGCAGCTGGTCTTAAATTAACATTCCCCGTTAACATTTTGATATTGGACATTTTCTTAATTCAGTTATCATTTTCAACTTTACCTCTCTACAAAATGACTTTGTCCAAGAATGGGATTCTCTGAGTGTCATTTTAGGTGCAGTACACTGTTCAGCATGTACCACAGGTTGTACAGCCTCAAAAGCGAAATCAAAACAATTGTGCTTATAGCGCGCATCAATGACAACATTATAGGTCTTACTGAAAAGAAAAATCACTTAAGGTGTGAGCAGGTAACTTTGTCAGTACTAGAGTTGATAGCAAAGGAAAAACCTTATGAGAATACTTTTTATTTTGATATGATTGTTAATATTTCAACTGCTCACCCTCAGAATATGTCATGACTTATCAAGGTCATGAACATAATTTCTGAAAATCGTGTAAAATGAAGACTATAGTTTACATTTGCTATAAACCACAATATCAATACTGATTCTGTGGTTGGAGTGCTAAAAACACAAATTACACAAACAAATAGGGAATTCAATTTTCTTTTCTATTTTGTGTTTGAAGAGACAGATGTGCTCTGAGACACCTTCATCAACTCATACTTACTTTGTACCCCACATCTACACAATTATCAACATACATTGCAATCTGGTAGTGTATGATCAAATGAGGTTATTAGAATTTATTCAAAATTGTAATTTGCAGATCAGTGAGTTACTTAAGTGTTTCAAATCTAGATTTGAATGTGCAAATGATAATCTTTCCTGTATCACTACACAAGCATGTATGTATGCACAAAGTAACACAAATTTTGTCGTCTTTGGTTTCATAGACACGAAGCCAAGCAATTTGAAAAAAAAAAACAAAAAAAAAAAACAAACAGCATTGGTACATACATTCTTCTATCTCCTTAAAATCTAAAACTTTCATTAAAATTTGATTGATTTTGCAGTTCAGCTAAAATTCACATGGCAAAACATGATGATTACAGAGCAAAATGAAGTACTCTTGTTGTTGTTGTGTTTTGTGCTGCATTTCAAACAATTATAAAGCTTTATAAAAACTTAGACAACTTGCAAGGTAAGCCTAGAGCTACTGAAAGTACCCACTTCAAACTGTATTTGCAAATTACATTGTACATGACATTTGATTCTAAAGTTGAAATTATCAAGACTACAAATTAGTTATTGTACATGTACATGTATGCTATATCAAGGTCACAAGCTAGAATTCGCTTATTTTTTTTTCATTTGATGAAAAAATATTGACTAGAGTAATTACAAATGGGCTAGAAATAGAGTGTCAGTATACTGTATCTGTATGTGTAGACATCATGAGGACAGTGTTGATGCATGACGGAATCCAAACTAAGACATTTAATTATAAATTGGTAATTACTTTTATTTGTTTTATTTTAGCTTTTGCTAGGTACCTGAACCGGGAAAGTACCCACCTAGAAGTCTATTTCATTTGTTACATGTTGTAGCATGATTTGTGGAACTGAATATGACACTATGGGGAAATTTAAAGTCAATCCCATGAATGCATTTGTGCACTAAAGACAAATGTCCCATACGTAAGTTGAGCCATGTCCCATACGTAAGGTGTACTTTCGTTGATTAAACCAACTTCATGAAAATATGCTTTATTCTTTTGCAGTGAAACTTTGCTGAAAGATACTTCAGTATTGTACCTTTCTTCACTTCCAAACAGAACTTGATCAGTAAGGTACTTTCAGAGAATTTTCAGTTCAAACTTTATTTTGAAAAATCCAGTTTTTCTCTGGTCCCATACGTAAGTTGGCATATTTTTCTTAATAAAACCATCAACCCAAGGTCAAATGACATCAAACTTAAACACAATATTCTTCTCAGGGATACCAGTCCTCCTGATGATAAACAATAAAATCCAAGTGCTCCTTCATTACTTTTCAGAGGTTTGAAATCTCTGAATGTCCCATACGTAAGGTGCGCGATATCTTGGACTTGCCCTTATACAACACTTTATTTTTACCATATGTAATGTACTGTAATATTGTATGGGGCAACAGTAGCAAAACAAAATTGAACACAATTTTTCTTCTCCAGAAAAAGGCTCTTCGTATATGCACAGTCACATTCACATTTTTTGGCTCACACTGACCCCATATTTTATCGCCTAAAAACTTTGAAGGCCCATGATATTCATTTGTACCTAACTGCCATATTCATGTATAAACACACTCGAAATGCATTACCATTTTTTCATAATACCCTAGTAACCAATGACCATATTCACTCATACCCTACCCGTCGTTCCCATGATTTTCACTTAAGTAATCCGAAGCTTTTACTTGCTCAAAAGTCGATTAGACATCAAGGTCCGGATACATGGAACACTCTTCCTGGTAGCAACAACGCATATCGTCCCCTCTTACAGTAAACCAATTTCACTATTCTAAATTCCAGCCTATCTGCTATTGTGCACCCTCAAGCACCTGCACACACATTCACCACCACCACCATCACACACCAGAGTTTATTTTCCCCTGCTACCTTCGTAGCAGAATTTATATTGTTGCGAATTTAGTACGTCCTTATCTTTTCCTCGGGCCGGCCATCTTTTCAAGCAATGCTTATAATGGTGGCCCTCTGCATAATCGTTTCTTAACTATAAATGTTATTCTTATCACTGCTGCATAGACATGCATACTGTATATCAAATTTCTTTCATATCGTTGTTTATGCAAGTCAAAAGACTGTTAAATTTACTTTACATATGTCCTACATGTTCATGATTATGTACTTAATATGTATCGTGGTTTATGCAAGTCAAACGACTTTGCGTTGAATTTACTTTGTATATTTCCTGCATTTTCATGATTATTTAACTTATGTATATTGATTTGCAGAAAATAAAGTATCTATCAAACAAACAAACAAAAACATTTTGTCCAAGAATGTAAGCACTGGGCAGGTTTTGAACTCGTGACCTCTGTTTCAAAGTCAAGAGTCTCGTCCGACATATGTGTGCTTCTCAAGAAATGGGCCAAAAATTGAACAATTAACAGATTCATATTTGATCTATCTACAAGTCGTATGGACCTCCAAAAAGGTTGTAGGAGCCAAAATGGGCCTCAGGTAAAAATGTTGAGAAGCCCAGCACCATACTGTAGTGCTCTCACTTTGGTATGCAATCATTATATAACCTACGGGAACTATTATATTCTAAGGGATGAGAGTTGTGCTGTGGGTCAGTGTACATCCATGGCTTGAAAATAGTGATGAGAAGACTGTGTGTGCTCCTGACCAACACGGGCATACCTGATGGAGTTGATTCGCTGGTGTGTTTGTGTCAAACTGGACGCTCTCTGCCAGGTTCCTGAGGAGGTTTCTCGACTTCTGCTGCTTCTCTCTACTCTCGTGGACTATCAGCAGGTTCAGCAGATCAGCGGAAGGGTATCCACTCCCTTGCTCATCCTCCCTTATGCTGTCTTCTGAGCTCTCCTCTCCATCATCACTACCACTGGATGAGGAAGAGAGGGGTGATGATGGCAGCCCCTTCCCTCCCCTCCGCCCCCGCCCGACGTTGCCACAGGTACACTTGGTGTGCAAGGGGCGGAGTTCAAGTTCGTTGCCATGGTGCTCCCCAGGGACTGGGTCATGTGACATCACTTTCTTTAGTAAACTTCCCCGGTCAAACCTGCTGAAGAAAAACATAATTAAGAGTATGTTCAGATGCACATAACATTTACTAAGCACAAGTACACTGAATAGTAATTATAATAGCCATATAGTAAAATTCAGATTCACGCTTTCAGAATGAAACTTCTTCTGGAAGATCTACACTGTAGTACCTGTACAATGGTTTCTCTACAATTTTTTTTTTTTTTCGCATGTTGATAAATGATTCTAAAAATAGCCATCTCTAAGAAAATATTTTCTCCTAAATTCTTTTAATTCCGTAGCCTTGGTTGAAACATGAAAAGCAAATACATGAATTCATATCAACCAATTATTCTTCTAGAGGAAAATTTTCATCAGGGATACAACATTCCTGTAGCATTTGATCTGGATTGGGGTTGTCATCTTAAGAGTGCAATCAGCATTTTAGAAAAAAAAAAATCTATTTAATAATAAAAGACTACAGAGTATTTCCTAGTATCACTTCCTGGAACTATGAGTAAATGAACTGGAGAAAAGATCTATTTACACAAAAAAGTTCAGAAACTTTTGTGTCTGAATATACAGTTAAGTCTGAAACAAAAGGGAAAACATAAAGCTAATTAAAAGAAACATATGAAAGGGGATTAAATCTATAAACAAAGAAATATTGCAATTGAAATTCCAAGCAAGTAATATAAAGTTTTCAAGAAAAGGAATGAAGAATGAGTGCATTGCATACATTGCACTTTAATATTACAATCAGGACAGTTTCAATACCCAACTACAGAGTTTTCCTTGGCTATCACAAAACCTATTCTGTGGCCTACATAGTATCTCAGTATTATTTTGCCAGCAACCCGTTTCCTTGTTTTGCTTTTCCCCCTTTTACAGAAATTCCCATTAAAAACCAAGAGATGATATGAGTACAGCACATCTAATAATGTAAGAACTGTGACACTTCCAACTCCATGAATCTTGTGACTAAATCTATAGAGTGTCTGATGGTGAAGCCACCTATTGTGTATGGTTTTAACACATGTATGCCTCAACAAGTACCAGTAGGCCTACCATGATGTATAGCCAACATATCTACCAGTACAAATGTACTTTACATTGTACTTGTCATGTACCGTATTGCATTACACCCAGTGAACACCCAAATTTATCAGTCATTCACCATTACTCACAAAACACATCTGCACATGCCTGCACACCAAAGTGTTATCACAAGCTTGTAATTAATAATCATGCACAGCATCACATGCAGTCAATCTAATGTTAACACCAGCCCTGGCCTTGTGCCACACATAATTACAAGCACAGATCTGTGTGCATACACCTACACGTGTCAATGTATTGTACTATCACCAGGATTCATTATACACAGCACTGCCTTTCTCTGTTCTGTACTGGGTGTCAACAAATTATGCAACTTGTAAACAAGTATCATACCAGACTCAGCATCCAAACTTGCCCCATCCCCCATCCCTACCCCCAGCCAGACAGAGTAACTGGTTCATGCACTGTAATAGGTCGAGGAGTCAAACTTTGACAAGGCACTTCTGTCTTTTGGTATAAATAGCAAGACATTATTACCAAGAGGCATACAGTACTCCTCTTAATTTTTGCATTTAAATGGGGACACAACAGAAGCTGAATGTCAAAGTGGTAAATTATGTATCATGTGAGCACTATACAGCTTGGCATTGTGACTAGAGTGCTCCGGGAGGAGGGAGAGAGAGTGCAATGTGTGCAGTGTGAATCTGTTACTAGTAATTATAAAATGGGTTCAAGAATGTAGCCAATTGGAAGCGCTGAAATGAGTCACGTGTGCGTGCATTAATTTCTTACTAAATGCACGGCCTGGGTACATCACAATGTTTACACTAGCAGTGCGCACTCAATCAGTTGTTACAAGTGCGTCACGCGCTACTATACGCGCTGTCAATCATGTAAACAACTTCTAGTTCGGGCTGCCACAACAGCCGGCGGCCTTTCTTGTGCATAACACGTGGCGTACGTATACTCTTAAATACGTACGTACAGTACTTATGTGCGGGATTTACGAGTGTGACGTGCGTAAATGTTTGGGACGAACATCTTCGGACATCTTGACTTTTGAGCGAGTGCTACATGTAGCTGACTGGTATTGACCCACAAAGGTACGTGAATAATGCTGTTAGTTTTCGACCCATTTTATAAAACAAATGATGCACAGGATTATTTCGTGGCGTTAGTGAAGGTGCGGCGCACTCTCGAGTATTGACAACGGTTGCAAACATGCACTCGGCTGCGCCTCGTGCATTTCGCACCATTGTCAATACTCTCGAGCGCGCCGCACCTTCACTAACACACTCTATCCTGTGCATCATTTGTATACCAATGCAAAGAAAATATTTGGCACTTTCTGTGCCTATGAGTTGATTAATATGCACAAATTTCACACTTTAATATACAATTGTAATTTGTACACTGTATCTAGAAGGACAGGAAATGAATGTACACAGTGTACTAGTAGTATGCAGAGGGTTAATTAATACTGAACAGTGCTCTGAGCATCACAATTTGGTGGAAAACTGCTAAAGTATGTCCCAGATGTTGATAGTTATTGCAATGGCTGATCTACATGTATCACTACCCACCTGTTGGTTTCTGGAGCCACTTTGAAGACAGGAACATGCAAACTTTTTCCTGTGGCTGCCAGGGTCTGGTGCTCGTCCTTGTCACTCCTGCTAATGCCGGTATTTCCAGCCCCGCCCAGTCTTAAGCTTCTTGAACTCACTTCTGGAGCAGAGCCTTGCTTTGCAGTCCCCCGTGGTCGGCTTGGCTTCCCTCTCACTTTGTTATCACTGGCTCGACCCAGCGGCCCAGCAGACCGAGGTACATTTCTGTAATGTCTGGTAGTAGTAGTAGTAGTAGTACTCATGGCTGCTCCTTCATTCTACGATGCATTTCTGCTGGGGAGAGGAGCGGGTCAGTGGAAAGGGTGAGCAGCAGAAATGAAGAAAGACTGTCACGATACACAGTATCTCTACTGGCATGAGATTCATCACTCTATTTAGGATTAGTTTAGCCTTTACTCTGTGCTTTGGCTTTGTGAACATTCTTTTGTCTTGAGATTTGAAATAATAGATTCACTGGTCATGCCGGGAAGAAACTACTTTGCAGAAACTATAGAAACTAGATCGACGTCTTTCCATTAGATCTACCTACCATCTAACAGTTAGGCCTAGACATTTGTAGACTCTACAGATCCCAACTAGGCCTAGTTAAAGGTACATTTGTACATGCAGATGGTAAATTACCACTGAGTACAATGTATTGGTTCAGGTAATCTAAGAGTCCAACAAAGCAATGTTAATGTTTTGCTGAATATGGTGAATATTGTAAACAAAGACAGAGATGCTTCAATTTATGTCTGGGAGTGGCACTACCTACACGCAGCCGCTGTTGCTTCAGCGAAGCACTGCACTGCACTGTGCAGTGGTCATGGTCAGGCTAGGAGTGGTGCGTACAATGTAACTTAACTTGTTATAGCCTAGGCCTACTAACAGTTCAAAACGTTAACATTTCGACTCACAAACAGTGCAGTGCTGCACTAACTCCTGTCCTGAAACTCCTAGTAAAGCTTTAGGCCTACAGTAGAGTAGCAGTACAAGTACAATGAAGTACGTGTATTGTAAAGTCACAAAAAATAACTAAAAGCCAAATTCAAGGTTTAGACTCACGACGAGCATGACGAGCGGTGTTTTATCGGATGTAGAAAATCAATTTCTACTTAAATTTATATAGGCCCTAACAAACTTTAAGTAGAAAATTCTAGTTTAATATTACAGAATGACTCACCGGCAGGCCTACAATGTACCTTGGTCATACTCATACTCATACTATCTAGCCATAGCTCAGTCATGTCTAACCCCGGCGCAGGGCGCTGTAACATATACAGTTAGTACGTATGCATTGCCGCCCCATTGGGGTGGCTGCTGCGGTTAAGTCATGTCATGTCATGCCATGACTCGTGCACCGTGTCAATTTGAACTATCTGGGCCGAGTGCAACAGAAAATGCGATGTGTGGGACTGAGGGAAGTGAACCTAACCAAAGAAAATTGAAGTAGAAACTTAAAGAGAAGGCGTCTCAAGACTTGATTGACGCTTGCTTTTTAGACAACATGCCCGACTGAAGTATATAACAAATATGGATTTGCAGAAATAATGTACCCTACTTCAAACCCACTGGACGTTGTCACTCACTGTTGTTAGCTGCTGGTAAGATGACGATGTGAAACTCCGTTTACCACAGATCACGAACAGCGGCTTTTTACCTCGAAACGTCAAGTTGATGTTGTTGTTGTTTTGTGTTTAGTGGCGTTTTCCATTCTCTTTAGAATTCTTACGCCAAACACTTATCTATAAATTTCTTTTCCTTTTATCTTTTTTTTTCCAAAAAAAAAAAAATATTGTAATGAGTATCCTTGGTCAGCTGTCGGTACGTCTATTTGCCTGCTTGGCCAATCCGGCTCATTGTCTCGAGCAGAGGGCCTGTAGAGCCCACTAATGTCAAAATCGCCCACTAATGTCAAAACAACCACTAATGTCATAACACGTCGACGACAAATGTCAAAACAACCACTAATGTCATAACGCGTCGACGACAAATGTCAAAACAACCACTAATGTCATAACACGTCGACGACAAATGTCAAAATCGGATCAACCACTAATGTCATAACACGTCGACGACAAATGTCAAAATTTCCATTTTTACTGCAAATGTCATAACACGTCGACGACAAATGTCAAAATCGGATTAACCACTAATGTCATAACACGTCGACGACAAATGTCAAAATTTCCCAATTTTCTGCAATATGTCCTGACGCGTCACAAGGGCGGATCGAGGAATGCCATAAAGGGGAGGCGCCTTTACAAAATCAAAGGTTGGCACGACCCTCGCCCCCCCCCCCCTTTCTTATTCTTATTTCTGCTGTGTTCACAAAATAAAGAGAGGGGGGCACTAAAGGGGGATGCGCCCCCTCTAAATCCGCGATTGCGTCAACCACAAATATCAATATTGGATTTACCACAAATGTCATAACACGTAGACCACAAATGTCATAACGCGACACAGTGGCGGATCCATGAATTCCGTAAAGGGGGGGGGGGGGCTTTACAAAGTCAAAGGCTGGCGCGACCCCCTTTTCTTATTTTTGTTTCTGTTAGTGACGGTGCACGAGAGGGGGAAGCGCCCCCTTTCGATCTATCATTGCGTCAACCACATGGAAAAACTCAGTGCTTGCATTACAGGGGCGGATACAGGAATTTTGTAAAGGGGAGGCGTCTTTACAAAGTCAAAGGCTTGCGCGACCTTCCCCCCTCCCCATTTTCTTGTGTTGACGAAATAAAGAGAGGGGCACTAAAGGGGGATGCACCCCCTCTCAATCCGCGATTGCGTCAACCACAAGTCAAAATCGGGGATTAACCACAAATGCAATAACACGTCGACCACAAATGTCATAACGCGTCACGGGGGGGGGGGGGGATCCAGGAATTCCGTAAAGGGGGGGGGCGCCTTTACAAAATCAAAGGCTGGCGCAACACTGGCGGGTACACCAAGGGGATGAGCCCCCTCTCGACCCATCATTGCGTCAACCGCAAATATCAAAACTCATTGCTTGCATTACGGGGCGGATCCAGAAATTTCGTAAAGGGGAGGCGGCTTTACAAAATTAAAGGCTACCGCACCCCTCCCATATTTTTCTTTTTATCTATGTTGTTTTAACCAAAAAAAAAAAGAAAATAAAGGGGCACCAGAGGGGGATGCGCCCCCTCCTGATCCATCATTGCGTCAAGCACAAATGACCAAACTCATTGCTTGCATTACAGGGGCTGATCCAGGAATTTCGTTAAGGGGAGGCGTCTTTGCAAAGTAAAAGGCTTGCGCGACCTTCCCCCGCCCAATTTTCTTGTGTTGACGAAATAAAGAGAGGGGCACTAAAAGGGGATGCGCCCCCTCTCAATCCACGATTGCATCAACAACAAGTCAAAATCGGGGATTAACCACAAATGCAATAACACGTCGACCACAAATGTCATAACGCGTCACAGGGGGGGGGGATCCAGGAATTCCGTAAAGGGGGGGGGGCGCCTTTACAAAATCAAAGGCTGGCGCAACACTGGCGGGTGCACCAAGGGGATGAGCCCCCTCTCGACCCATCATTACAGGGGCTGATCCAGGAATTTCGTTAAGGGGAGGCATCTTTGCAAAGTAAAAGTCTTGCGCGACCCTCCCCTCCCCTATTTCTTCTTTTTATTTCTGTCGTGTTGACGAAATAAAGAGATTGGGCACTAATGGGGGATGCGCCCCCTCTCAATCCGCGATTGCGTCAACCGCAAATGTCAAAATCGGGGATTAACTACAAATGTCATAACGCGTCGACCACAGGTGTCAAAATTTTCAAACTAACTGCAAATGCCATAACGCGTCACAGGGGGTGGATCCAGGAATTCCGTAAAGCGGAGGGGCGCCTTAAAAAAATCAAAGGCTGGCGTGACACCCCCCCCCCCCAATTTTCATCTTTATTTCTGTTGTTTTAACATACTATAGTGAGAGGGAGCCAGAGGTGGAAGAGCCCCCTCTCGAATCATGATTGCGTCAACCACAAATATCAAAACTCATTGCTTGCATTACGGGGGCGGATCCAGGAATTCCGTAAAGGGGAGGGGCGCCTTTACAAAATGAAAGGCTGGCCCGACCCTCCCCCTTTTCTTCTTTTTATTTCTGTTGTGTTGACGAAATAAAGAGAGGGGGCACTTAGGAGGGGGGGGGGTGCGCCTCCTCTAAATCCGCGATTGCGTCACAGGGGCGGATTCAGGAATTCCATAAAAAAGGGGAAGGCTTTACAAAATCAAAGGCTGGCACGACCCCCCTTTTCTTATTTTTGTTTCCGTTGGTTTAACATACTATAGTGAGGGTGCACCAGAGAGAGAAGCCCCCCCCCCCCCCCTCTCGAAAACTCATTGCTTGAAATTATGGGGGGGGGGGGGATCCAGGAATTTTGTAAAGGGGAGCGTACGTCTTCACAAGAAAGTCAAGGGCTGGCGTGACCTTCCCCCCTCCCCCATTTTCTTCTTATTTCTGTTGTGTTGACAAAATAAAGAGAGGGGCACTGAAGGGGGATGCGCCACCTCATAATCCGCGATTGCGTCAACCAAAAGTCAAAATCGGGAATTAACCACAAATGTCATAACACGTCGACCACAAATGTCATATCGCGTCACAGGGGCGGATGCAGGAATTCCGGAAAGGGGGGGGGGGCGCCTTTACAATTTCAAAGGCTGGCGCGACACTCTGTCCCCACCCCCCCCCATTCCTTATTTTTTTTCTGTTGTTTTAACCGAATAATTATAGTGAGGGTGCACCAGAGGGGGATGCGGCCCCTCTCGATCCATCATTGCGTCAACCACAAATGGAAAAACTCATTGCTTGCATTACAGGGGCGGATCCAGGAATTCCACAAAGGGGAGGGGCGCCTTTACAAAATGAAAGGCTGGCGCGACCCTCCTCACTTTTCTTCTTTTTATTTGTGTTCTGTTGACAAAATAAAGACAGGGGCACTAAGGGGGGTGCGCCTCCTCTAAATCCGCGATTGCGTCAACCGCAAATGTCAATATTGGATTAACCACAAATGTCATAACACTTCGAACACAAAATAATGTCATAACGCGTCACATGGGCGGATCAAGTAATTCCATAAGGGGTGAGGGGGCTGGCGCGACCCCCTTTTCTTATTTTTTTTTTCTGTTGTTTTAACCTAATATAGTGAGGGTGCACCAGAGGGGGAAGCGCCCCCTCTCGATCCATCATTTCGTCAACCACAAATGGAAAAACTCATTGCTTGCATTACAGGGGCATATCCAGGAATTCCGTGAAGGGGAGGTGCCTTTACAAAATCAAAGGCTCGCGAGACACCACCCCATTTTCTTCTTTTCGGGCACCATGGGGGATGCGCCCCCTCTCGATCCAGGATTGCGTCAACCACAAATGACTAAACCCATTGCTTACATTACAGGGGCGTATCCAGGAATTCCGTAAAGGGGAGGGGCCTTTACAAAATCAAAGGCTCACGCGACACCACCCCATTTTCTTCTTTTCATTTTCTCTTGTTTTAACAAAATATATAGAGGGGCACCATGGGGGATGCGCCCCTCTCAATCCATGATTGCGTCAACCACAATGACCAAACTCATTGCTTCCATTACAGGGGCGGGTCCAGGAATTCCGTAAAGGGGAGGGGGTGCACCTTTGCATAATTAAAGCCTGACGCATCACCCCATCTTTTTATCATTTATGTTGTTTTGAAGAAAAAAAAAAATAGACGGGGCATCAGAGGGGGATGCGCCCGTCTCGATCCGCGATTGCGTCAACCACAAAATGTCAAAACTCATTGCTTGCATTACAGGGGCGGATCCAGGAATTCTGTAAAGGGGAGGAGCCTTGACAAATTTAAAACCTGCCGCACCCCTATTTTTCATTTCTGTTGTTTTAACAACAACAGAAATGCTTGCTCATTGCTTGTATTACAGGAGCGGGTCCAGGAATTCCGTAAAGCGTAAAGGGGAGACGTCTTCTCAAAATGAAAGGTTGACGCAATCCTCCTCCCCCTTATCAATATCGTCTTATTTCTTTTGTTTAAACGACAGTTAAAGCGGCAGTCTTTAATTGTGTAAAGGAGCCTCCATCACTTTACGGAATTCTGGTTCCGCCCCCTGTAATGCAAACAATGGGTTTTGCCATTAACTTGTGGTTGACGCAGTCGCGGATCTAGAGGGGGACACGGTACCCCCTCCCCGTCTCTATTTTTGTTAATTAAATGAAAAAAAAAAAAAAAAAGGCGAGGCAGTTTGCGCAACTTTTTGATTTTATAAACGCTTCTCTCCTTTACGGAATTTGGACCGCCCCTCTAATGCAAGCAATGAGTGTTGACATTTTGTGTTAACCCAATCGCGGATCAAGAGGGGGCTCATACCTCTATATGGTGACTCCTTCATTTTTTTTTTTATAATAGAAAAATTAAAAGAAAAAATAGGGGGGTGCGGCAGATTTAAATTTTGTAAAGGCGCTTCCCCTTTACGGAATTCCTGGATCCGTCCCTGTACGGTAAGAAATTAGATTTGATATTATGGTTAACGCAATCGCGGATCGAGAAGGAGGCGCATCCCCCTCTGATGCCACCTCTCTTTTTTAAAAACAATAATAAAATATGGGGGTGCGGCAGCCATTATAACTGTAAAGGCGCCTCCCGTTTACTGAATTCCTGGATCCGCCCTTAATGCAAGCAATGAGTTTTGACATTTGTGGTTGACGCAATCATGGATTGGGAGGGGACTGGTACATCTCTGGTGCCCCCCCTTTTTTTGTTAAAACAAAGAAAAAATAAATAAAATGGGGGGGGGGGGGGGTGGAAGCCTTTAATTTTGTAAAGGTGTCTACCTTTTACGGAATTCCTGGATCCACCCCTGTAATGCAAACGATGCAGCAGCTTTGATTTTGTAAGGGGCCTCCCCTTAACGGAATTCCTGTATCCGCCCCTATCATGCAAGCAAAAATGAGTTTTGACATTTTGTGGTTGACCGAATCGCGGATCGAGAAGGGAGAGCATGCCCCTCTGGCGCTCCCCTCTCTTTCTTTTTCGTTAGTTAAAACAATAGAAAAATGGAAAAAATGGAGGTTGGGGTGCGGCAGTTCTAGTTTTGTAAAGACGCCCCCCCCCCCCTTTACGAAACTCCTTGATCCGCCCCTGTAACGCGTTATGCCGCATCCCTTTTTTTATTTCATTTCTGTTGTTTTACCAACAAAAACAAAACAAAAACAAAAAATAGAGAGGGGGTACCAGAGGGGGATGCTCCCCTCCCCCTCGATCCGCAATCGCGTACGTCAACCACAAATGTCAAAACTCATTGCTTGCATTACGGGGGCAGGTCCAAGAATTCCTTAAAGCGCAAAGGGGAGACGTCTTTTCAAAATGAAAGGCTTGCGAAATCCCCTCCCCCTTATTTTTCTTTTTATTTCTTTTGTTTAAACGTTAAAAAAAGAAAAAAAAGAATGGGGGTGCGGCAATCTTTAATTTTGTAAAGGGGCCTCCCCTTTACGGAATTCCTGGTTCCGCCCCATGCAATGCAAACAACGAGATTTGCCAAAACTTGTGGTTGACGCAGTCGCGGGTCGAGAGGGGGGCGGTATACCCCCTCCCCGTCTCTACTTTTGTAAACACGAAAGAAATTGAATTAAGAAAAAGGAGAGGTGGCTTGCGCGGGCATTTGATTTTTTTTAATGGCGTCTCCCTTTACGGAATTCCTGGACCCGCCCCTATAGTGCAATCGCGGATCGAAAGGGGGCGCATTCGTCTCTGCTGCCTTCTTTCATTTTTTAAACAACAGAAATAAAAAGAAAAAAAAAAGGGGTGCGGCTGTTCTAATTTTGTAAAGGTGGCTCCCCTTTACGAAATTCCTGGATCCGCCCCTGTGACGCGTTATGACATTTGCAGTACATTTGGAAATTTCGACATTTTTGTGGTCGACGTCTTATGACATTTTGTGGTTAATCCAATTTTGACATTTGCGGTTGGCGCAAACGCTGATCGAGAGGGGGCGCATCCCCCTCTGGTGCCCCTCGCTATGTTTTGTTAACGCAACAGAAATAAATATAAGAAAATGGGGTGGGGTCTCGACAGCCATTGATTTTGTAAAGGTGACTCCCCTTTACGGAATTCCTGGATCCGCCCCTGTAATGCAAGCAATGAGTTTTGATTTTTGTGGTTGACGCAATCAAGCATGGAACGAGAGGGGGCGCGTCCCCCTCTGGTGCCCCCTCACTATATTTTGTTAAAAGCCTTTGATTTTTTAAAGGCGGCCATCCCCTTTACGGAATTCCTGGATCCACCCCTCTGACGCATTATGACATTTGCAATTAGTTTGAAAATTTTGACATTTGTATGTGGTCGACGTGTTATGACATTTATGGTTAATCTCCGATTTTGACATTTTCGGTTGACGCAATCGCGGATTGAGAGGGGGCGCATCTCCCTTCAGTGCCTCCTCTCTTTATTTCATCAAGACAACAGAAATAAAAAGAACGAAATGGGGGAGGGAGGAGGGTCGCACCAGACTTTGACTTTGTAAAGACGCTCCCCTTTACGAAATTCCTGGATCCGCCCCTGTAATGAGAGCAATGAGTTTAGTCATTTGTGGTTGACGCAATGATGGATCGAGAGGGGGCGCATCCCCTTTGGTGCACCCTCACTATAATTATTAGGTTAAAAACAACAGAAATAAAAATAAGAAAGGGGGGGGGGGGGAGTGTCTCGCCAGCCTTTGATCTTGTAAAGGCGCCCCCCCCCCCCGTACGGAATTCCTTGATCCACCCCTGTAATGCAAGCAATGAGCTTTTCCATTGTATATGTGGCTGAAGCAATGATGGATCGCGAGGGGGCGCTTCCCCCTCTCGTGCACCCTCACTATATTAGGTTAAACCAACAGAAACAAAAATAAGAAAAGAGGAATCGCGCCAGCCTTTGATTTTGTACAGGCGCGCCCCCCACCCACCCTACGGAATTCCTGGATCCGCCCCTGTGTTGCGTTATGACACTTGTGGTTAATCCAATACTGATATTTGTGCTTGACGCAATCTCGGATTTAGAGGGGCGCATCCCCTTTAGTGCCCCCTCTCTTTATTTTTTTTTTCAACACAACAGAAATAAAAATAAGAAAATGGGGGTGGGGGCGAAGGTCGCGCCAGCCTTTTATTTTGTAAAGCCGCCTCCCCTTTACGGAATTCCTGGATCCGCCCCGTATACAAGCAATGAGTTTTGATATTTCTGGTTGACGCAATGATGGGTCGACGAGAGGGGGCGCATCCCCTCTGGTGCACCCTCACTGTAATTATTAGGTTAAAACAACAGAAAAAAAAATTGGGGGGGGGGGGACGTGTCGCGTCAGCCTTTGATTTGTAAAGGCGCCTCCCCCCCCCCCCCTTTACGGAATTCCTGGATCCCCCCCCCCCCGTGACGCGTTATGACATTTGTGGTCGACGTGTTATTGCATTTGTGGTTAATCCCGATTTTGACTTGTGGTTGACGCAATCGCGGATTGAGAGGGGGTGCATCCCCCTTTAGTGCCCTCTCTTTATTTCGTCAACACAAGAAAATGGGGAGGGGGTAAGGTCGCGCCAGCCTTTGACTTTGTAAAGACGCCTCCCCTTTACAAAATTCCTGGATTCGCCCATGTAATGCAAGCAATGAGTTTGTCCATAATTTTATGTGGTTGACGCAATGATGGATCGAGAGGGGGCGCTTCCCCCTCTCGTGCACCCTCACTAACAGAAACAAAAAGAAAAGGGGGTCGCGCAAGCCTTTGAATTTGTAAAGGCCCCCCCCCCCCCCTTTACGGAATTCATGGATCCGCCCCTGTGTCGCGTTATGACATTTGTGGTCGACGTGTTATGACATTTGTGGTTAATCCAATATTGATATTTGTGGTTGACGCAATCGCGGATTTAGAGGGGGCGCATCCCCCTTTAGAGCCCCCTCTCTCTATTTTGTCAAGACAACAGAAATAAAAATAAGAAAATGGGGGGGGGGGAGGGGGCCGAGGGTCACGCCAGCCTTTGATTTTGTAAAGGCGCCTCCCCTTTATGGAATTCCTCGATCCGCCCTTGTGACGCGTCATGACATTTTGCAGAAAATTGGGAAATGTTGACATTTGTCGTCGACGTGTTATGACATTAGTGGTTAATCCGATTTTGACATTTGTCGTCGACGTGTTATGACACTTGCAGTAAAAATGGAAATTTTGACATTTGTCGTCGACGTGTTATGACATTAGTGGTTGATCCGATTTTGACATTTGTCGTCGACGTGTTATGACATTAGTGGTTGTTTTGACATTGTCGTCGACGCGTTATGACATTAGTGGTTGTTTTGACATTTGTCGTCGACGCGTTATGACATTAGTGGTTGTTTTGACATACTTTTTGTCGTCGACGTGTTATGACATTAGTGGTTGTTTTGACATTAGTGGGCGATTTTGACATTAGTGGGCTCTACAGGGTCCCTCCGATATGCAGACAGTGGAGTCCGATGCTTACCAGCACAGGAACCTCAATTGGTCCAATTCAGAGCCAAACGAAACAAACAAGCAATATAATAAAATACAAATATATATAGTAATCGCATATACATTTTTTAGTAAAGTAAGCAATCTCTGGGCTGTGGTGCGCATGTATTGCCTCTTCAGAATACCTCGAGGCAGAGTTAGTGCAAACTATGTACACTCATAGCATGCATGAAAGTTTATCTATTAAATCGTTGTGATCTTTTAACATACTAGAACACAAGAGCTTTTTGGTATACTGGGTTAGTTGAAATTAGTAAGCTTTGAATGCTGTTCTCATGATTTTTTGTTTCAACTAACATCATAGCTCTGGGTATAATATATCTGGGGCAGAACAATAAGAAAATGATCTGTTTCTGGGACGTTACAATATTCACACATACCGACACATATGTTGGTTTATTTGAAACAATTGTCATTTTTAAAACCTAAGTTCCCCATCCTGAGGCGATGTAGGATTGTCTCACCTCTTCTGTCATTCAAGTGCATAAATAGGTCTGAGAAACCTTTCGTTGAACATATTTCAGGGGGGAGTTTGTCTCCTCCCATTTAATTTGCCATTTTGTCATAAATTAACACCTTTTCAGTTTTTTATTTAATTCATATTTATTCAACTTGTTATGTATGGAAACATTTTGTAAAGCCTTTTTTGCTGCTTTATCTGCCACTTCATTTCCTGTTATTCCACAGTGTCCAGGAATCCATTCCAAACTTACTAATATTCCCATAAAATATAGACAAGTGCAGAAACTTAAAATTTCTGTAACAAAACTTTCTCTTCTTTGAGATCGAATGGCTTCGAGGGCACTGTGCGAGTCACTAAAATAACTACTCCTGTTTGATAAGTACTGGTAATTGATCAATCCAATACAAAGTTAGCGTGATAGCCGCCAATTCGACTCTATAAGCATATGTTTGGTTCTACATTCTTTTACTCTGAACATATTTATACACTGGCACATAAAATGAAGAGGCTACCTTGCCTTCAAGTGATTTGGATCCATCAGTACATGTAATTAGTAGTACTATTAGTTTTGCCATTTGGTATACATCACTTCCAGGCGCGCCGGAAGCAGTTTTGTATTGGGGGGGGGGGGGCAAACACTGGAGGGGCTCAAGATTAGACCATGCATAAGTTACACAATTATACACACACACACACACACACACGCACACACATCTATTATATATATATATATATATATATATAAAGTGGCGTACGGTGGGTCGAAACATGGGGGGGGGGGGGGAACCATAAAGTAATTTTGACGGTCTGTATGCTTGTGCGTGTGTGCGTGAGCAATAATGGGACTACAATACATTACGGAATGTGATACATTCAACAACGCAGTCATAGAGGAATATTGTAAGTTTTCCTTACATGGATTATGGAATGACGGTGTGAAACGATCGACAAATTATATACTGTCAGCAACATACGGTGAATGGCATAACAATAAAATGCGAGCGAGCTTGAAATTTTGATATTCTACAGTTCCAAAACTGGAGTTTAGGTAGTAGCTATAACATATTTCGCTTTGAAATAAATGGGGGCGCATCGGGCGCAACTGCTGGCAATTATTGGCAGCAACATTAGGAGAATGGCATAACGATTCAATGCGAGCGAGCGAAGCGAGCAGGCTTGAAAATGATGACATTCTAAAGTCCCCAAACTGGGGTTTGTAGCTTTATCTTTCACTTTGGAAATTAATGGGGCGGCGCATCGGGCGCAACTGCTGGCAATTACTGGCAGCAACGTTAGGAGAACGGCATAACGATTCAATGCGAGCGAGCAAAGCGAGCGAGCTTGAGAATTTTGACATTTTACAGTATACTCCCGTTCGTAGCTATATCTTTCGCTTGGGGAGTTAAGGGGGGGGGGGGGCATCGGACGCAACTGCTGGCAATTACTGGCAGCAACATTAGGAGAGTGGCATAACGATTCAACGCGAGCGAGCGAAGCGAGCAAACTTGAAAATTTTGACATTTTACAGTCCCAAAACTCCCGTTTGTAGCTATATTTATCTTTCGCTTTGGAAATTAAGGGGTGGGGGCATCGGGCGAAACTACTGGCAGTTACTGTCAGCAACATTAGGAGAATGGCATAACGATTCAATGCGAGTGAGCGAAGCGAGCGAGCTTGAAAATTTTGACTTTCTAGAGTCCAACAACTGCCGTCGTAGTCGCTTTAGAAATTAAGGGGGAGGCGCACCGGTTCAACTGCTGGATGCGAGCGAGCGAAGCGAGCGAGCTTGAAAATTTTGACATTTTACAGTCCAAAAGCTGCCGTTTGTAGCCATATTTTTTCCCTTTTTTTTCATATATATACATATTTATTTTATTTTCTTTGTTTATTCATTTATTTTTATTATCATTATTGTTATTATTATTATTATTTCTTTTTTTTGGGGGGGGGGGGGGCAAAAATGCGTTTTGCCCCCCCCCCCTTCCGGCGCCTATGATCACTTCTATGGGGGCATGTTTTTGGAAGGCTGTGTTGTCAGTCTTTCGATACACACGGAGGCTTCCACATCCAGAAAGGCACGTTGGGAAGTTTTACACACAATTCAACATGTGGATATAAACATCAATTCAATTCAATTCAATTCAATTCAATTCAATAGAACATTTATTTCCAGATCAATTCGTGTATAACAGCAGTAACAATTCAGTAATGACAAACTGGAAGTGACAACTCAGTAAGCACAGCTTGAAGTGAGTGCACCTTTAACATTTGAAAATGTAGTTGAATCTGATTGAAACATAGCTAAAAAGACATTTTTTTAAAAAAATATACATATTTACAAGACGAAGTACAGATACACAAGAGACTAAAGCTAGGGATGCAGGAGGGAAAACAGATAGGAAGAAGGAAAAAGAGAAAGAAAAGAAAAGAGAAAAAAGAAAAAATACATTAAGGAGAGGTAAAGAGAACCTAAAACACACACTTGTAATACTAAAACAAACAGGGCAACATTGTACATACATGTACATGTATTTCATTTTAGTATAATCAAGAGAAATTTAGCAGCCCTCACTATAAACTACCTTATATGGCTGAATACAACTTTTTCTTGAGTCTTATCTTAAAACGATTTTGAGATGGTGCATTTCTTATGTCTTTAGATAAATTGTTCCATTTCTTGGAGCCCATAAAACGAATATTATGTTGGTAAGACCTGGTTCTGGGTCTGGGCAAATGCATTAATGACGAGGAGCGTGTATTGTAATTATGCACATTCTGATTGATATCAAACAATTGAGCAAAATGGTCAGGCATATGTTTGTTGACACACTGATATACAAAAATACATTGCTGATAGGTGGTGATATTTTTCAAAGTAAGCAGTTTTAGTTTTGAGTATAAAGGGCCTGCTTTAGATTTCGGGTTCGCTCCATGTATAACTCTTATTATTTTATTTTGCTTTGAAGTCAATTTCTTTAGACTGGACGAAAAGTACTTCCCCACACCATGTTGCAATAAGACAAATAGGGCAAAAAAACAAGAGTGGAGTATAACATCCGTAATACATCAGTAGGTAACATGTAGCTTTAGTCTGGATATACCAATGCTCTTTGATATTTTTTTCTCTGTCTCTTGTATATGAGGCTTCCATGTTAATTTTGAATCTAAAATAACACCAAGAATGAGTTTTGAGTCCTTTGTCCGAAAGGTTCTTTTGAAGCAGTGTTTTGACATAATTCAAATTGCTAACAATTCTTAAGCCCTTCTTTATAGGATGATTGGGAGTATTCTCAATACGTGCTTTCAGTAAGATAGCCGAGAGCATCTCTCGACGTAACTCTAGGGGCATTTCTCCGAATTCCACTTTGAGGGTCCTTATGGATGTCCCTTTTTTTGCGTTTGCACAAATAGTTAAAGCCTGATATTGTATGGAGTTTAAAACATTCTTGACACTCATAGTAGCAGAATCATAAGCCTCACTAGCATAATCTATTATGGAGCGTATTAAAGATCTGTATACGCCTAACAATTCTTGTATGCTTTGACAAAAATTTGTATGAGCTAAAACTCTCAGTTATTCAACCTTTTCTTACATCGCAGAACTACGTCTTGCAAGTGTGGTCTCCAAGTCATCCTCCTATCAAATATCACTCCTAAATATCTATGGGAGCAAATTTCAGCTCATTTTTCTCCAACAATAGACGAGCGTGCTCATCTTTGTTTCCACGAGAGAAAAGAACAGAAGTGGTCTTCAACGGTGATATTTTCAGTCCCCTTGAAGTGAACCATTCATTCAAAACGTCTAAGTATGTTTGAATTTGAACAGTCATTTCTCTAATATCATTTCCTGATGTCCAGATATTAAACGCAATCATCTGCGTATAACAAATTATAAACATTGTTCGTTCTGCTTACAGATACATCAGAAATCATTAGATTAAACAATATTGGGCTCAAAATACTGCCCTGCGGGAGACCATTTTCCATATGAAAAATATCAGATTTCTCATTTCCTATTTTGACCTGGCAAGTACGATATTACAAAAAGTTCTTTATAAACTGTAAAATATTTCCTCTTAAACCCAAATGACTGAGTTTTACTATGAGTCCTTTTGTCCAGAGTGTAGGCCTATCATACGCCTTCTCCAGGTCAATGAACACTGCTAGAGACTTCACACCAGTTTCTAAATTCTTCAGTATTTCATTTTCCAAATGTACGATATTATCAAGAGTGCAACGGCCTTTTCTGAAGCCATGTTGAAAATTTGCGAGCAGATCGTGTTTTTCTATAAGATATTGCAATCTGTTTTTCACCAGCGTTTCCATTATTTTCATGAAGTATGATGTCAACGCTATTGGGCGGTAAGAGCACAAATGGTGCGGGTCCTTACCCTGCTTGAGGAGAGGAATCAAAATCGAGTGTTTGCATGCTTCTGGAATATCTCCAGTATCCCATTATTGGTTGTACAATTTCAGTAATATCTCCCTTTTTGACTCTGGTAAATGTTTATACACTTCATATCCTATCTGATCTTCTCCCGGTGCTGAAGCCTTTATATCTTGCAGAACTCCTTCCAATTCACTCATCACAAAAGGCTCGTTTAAGGCCAGTTGCAAGCCTTCCTTCTCCTGAACCTGGATCACATCAAATTCTTCCTCTATCTCTTTATAGATTTTACTTTCTGTATTCCCTTTCCCTGTATACTTCAAGTATCTAGCAAATTCATTTGCTTTGTCTTTATCATCAACAATAGTACTTTCACCCACATATAACACAGACATGCTATGGGTTTTATTCCGAGGAATACCGTTCATACTCGTAATGAATTTCCACACCGCCGAAACAGACGTGGATCGATTCAGACTTGCACAAAAGCAGCTAGCTAGCTGCAGTTATAGTCTTCGTTCCAAACTCCTGTTCAGTCACAATGCGGCAAGGTCTTCTAGAACGTGAATGCGCGTAATTCAGGGGCGTGTTGAACCCCAAAATTTAAAAACGCCCACAAATGTAAAAATCGCCCACAAATGTAAAACACACCTCCCACAAATGTAAGAAATTTCAACCACAAATGTAAAAACGAACAGCGCCCACAAATGTAAAAAACGCCCACTAATATAGTAAACAAAAATTCAAACATCAACGTTCAAATGTCAAAAAAAAAAAAAATTACATTAGATTTGTGGTTGACGCATTTAAGTGGGCGTTTATGTAGACCATTTCGTGCGTCTTACCTGCTACTAGACGCGCGCACTTAATTGCATATATTCCGTGTACTGTGACCTGTCGAGGCCGATCCATTTTCAGTTACGTGCGACATACGGGCACTGGAGCTCTAAAACTAAGGCCAATTGTCACATCTTGTCTGGGGAAGTCTGCGGGTTGACTTGACTTGAGTTTTTTTTTTTTTTTTCCCCTCCGGAGCTCCCCGCAGTGGTGTTGGCCCGCACTAGTACCCGGAGGTGCGCACGCAAGTCCGATTTGCCAGTGTCGCTGGTCATCTGCGTGCATGTGGAGGGTCAGTTACTGCCTCTCTGCTGGTTAGTTGAGACTATAGACATTCTGTATGACTTTCTGCCATTTTAAATTACTTCAGAGGGATTCCTCTCCAGATAAGTCATTCCTCACCCGCTGCCCATGCACCTGACACGCATCACACGAAATACACGTAAGTAGAACGTAAGTAGCACGTGTTCAGCAGTTTAGACGAATGCGACACTATAGTAGTAGTGGGGCAGATATGTGAAAGATATTCTCACATCCGGCGGAAAGTATGAAATTTTGCATACAGGGGTATTTTGGGGCGCTGATTTCAAAAATTGCCGGATCCAAAGAGATCTGGCAATGGGGTCGGCCGCCATTTTGAATTCCAATATGGCCGCCGTCAAAGATCCCTATCTTCAGGTCTGAATGACATAAACCATTGGAATTTGATACATAAAAGCATGATGATATTATGACTTCAATAAAAGACTTATTTGATATGTCTAACAAGCTGCACGGCAGCCAATTTGAATTTTATACAAAGTTGCTATGTTGGAGTGTTGAAAATCTCTATCTCGGGTTTGTAAATTAGGCTACCTGATTGAGCGCGCGTTTGTAACTGATTGAGTGCGCGATGCTGTATTTACATTGTGACGTCAGTGAAGGGTGCATTATGCTTCCGTTTTGCTGCACTTTTTGACATGCTCGTGAATGTTAGTTGTGGTGTTTGTCTTCGTAGCCACATTTGAATTCAAAATAGCAGGCATTTCGTTTGTCAGACACATCTTAACTCAGTATGTTCAAATACTTGTTTACACCTAATTTCAGCGTCACTCACCACTTACAAATCGAGATAGGGATTTTGAATATTTCGTCGAGGCGGCCATATTGAAATTCAAAATGGCGGCCATTCGATGTTTGTCAGACACCTTAAATCAATCTGTCATCAAATTCAATATGTCAAAACGCTCATATATATGTTCCATAGTTTGGTGCCACAGGTCATTCAGAACTGAAGATAGGGATCTTTTGTTTTGTGATGGCGGCCATATTGGAATTCAAAATGGCGGCCGACCCCGTTGTCAGATCTCTTGGATCCGGCAATATTTGCAATCAGCGCCCCAAAATACCCCTGTATGCAAAATTTCATACTTTCCGCCGGATGTGAGCATTTCGACCAATTTTTGTTACCTGCCCTATATACTATAGGGCCTATTGACCTGCATGCTGAAATGAAATGAGTGGTTGCCTGACCTGAAATGTTTGACAACTGTGATGACTTGTGTTGAACTGAATTTCTGTGATTGTTGCGACGAAGTCTGAACTTAGTACCTGTTTCGCCAATGTATTTCGCGTTAGGTCATTTGGAGCATGAAACTACAATAACAGAATTATAATATCATCTATATATGTATGTATATAATCAATAAGTGAATGATATGGACTTGGCCTTCATAATTATTTCGTTTGATTTAAAGATCACAGAAATATTTAACACCTTTTTTTTTTTGACAGTCAATTAAGAGTTCATCATGTTCCTTCAAATTTAAAAGACAATCCATTGTCATGTGGATTGAGTGAATGCATCAATGTTAGTAGATGTGAGAGTTTAGTTTCTTCTCGGTCATTGCTGGATGTGAAGACTACAGCTTGTGATGCACATGTATGTGTAGAACGATATAAAGGAAATTCAACATATTTGTACTTTTCTTTCACAACAAAAGAACAACTGACTTTCATCTTTCAGAAGGGTAATGATACCCCCAAAATATGCCAGTGACAAACGGAGGTACTCTCTAAAAAAAAAAAAAAATCGAGTGAAAATTTTCACTTTAAAAAGAGTGAATACAAAAAAGAGTGAATTTCGAGTGAAATTGGAGAGAATTTTGAGTGAAAATGCTCATTTTCACTCATTTTGGAGTGACGTCAGGGATCACTCGAAGATTTTGGAGTGATCCCTGACGTCACTCCAAAATGAGTGAAAATGAACATTAGTATTTTTCACTCAAAATTCACTCCAACTTCACTCGAAATTCATTTTTTTTTTGTATTCACTCTTTTAAGAGTGAATATTTTCTCTCGATTTTTTAAAGAGAGTAATAAGTACTTTTTTTTTCTTCAAAAAGAGAATTTTATGAAATTCTGTTTATGATTCCCTTATATCGTTCATGGGACATCATATATGGTCACGTGATGTCAGAGTAGAGGCACCGCATTTCAAGAAGCTCCCGGACTTTTGTAAGAAATTGGTGGAAATACGCAAACTTTCTCCATAACTACCAACAAAATGGATGTGAGAAAGAAGGACTATAACTTTCGTTCGAATACTGCAACGAAGAAGGTGTCACATTCGTCTAATTCGAAAAAGGAGACTGTTCAAGGTGTGGCTAGGAATGCTCCCATAAGTGGCGCCATATTATCTACAGTAGCAACGGGTGGCGCCTGCAGTCCTGTTAATACCTCCACAGCGTCCAGCGCCAGCGATGTTTCACTGGTAGAGGTTAGCGGCCAGCCGGTTGCTGCCCCCATAGTCCCACCTGAACTTTCCGTGTTCATGCAGGAAATGAAGAACATGTTTACGAACTTTACCACCCAGGTGAATACCAAATTAGACTCAGTGGTGAACGAAATTACTAACCTGAAAACTGAGCTTAAAAACACCAAGAAGACTATCTGCGACTTGGAAACTGGACTGACTCATACGTCTGATCGTCTGGACGTGGTTGAAAACGACGCCATTCCAAAAATGCGGTCCTACATTGACAGTAAAATTGCTGAACTGGATGAGAAACTTACCTTAAGCGAGATCCACGATAGGAAGCAGAATCTTCTTATCTATGGAGTGCCATCAAAGCCAAACGAAAACATCCTTGAATCTGTGAACGAGATCTTCTGTAACTTCCTGGATATCACAGAACAGGATGCTGCCCGGATTCCTCTCGTGGCTGTTCACCGGCTGCAACAACCCCAGCGAAGCTCTACCAGGAGCACTTCGGAACCCCAGCCGCCCGCTATCATTGTGCGCTTTGCCCGGATGAACGACAGAGATAAGCTTCTCAACGCCTACGAGCACAGGTCCCGTCAATCACGTCAACCGCGTCGTCAGCCGACTCCTCCGGGAAGTGACCCGGTCCAACCCACCTCTGCCCTTGACAGAGTCTCGATCCGCACGGACTTGCCCCCGAAAATGAAGCGTGAGAGAGGCAGACTTGCATCACTGGCCTACAATCTTCGGAAAAGCCAAAATCTTTCGACGAGGATCAAGATAGCTGGTACGCGAGTTCTTCTTCAAACAAGGAAAAACATGAGGAATGGAGGAACGCCTGAGCGCTGGTCAAACTATACGGAGTGATTATCCACGTAATGTATCCATCTTTTTTCACTTTTCGACACAACAATTCCTACTGTGTATCTTAAGTCCGTTTTGCTATGATAAAAAAAAAATCATACATGCTTATTACATAAGTTCCTGTTCATGTCAAACTGAAACAGATAGGCATAATCGTTTCACTCTTCTCTTGACCCATCGATATGTCAAAATTATCCAATTATACATTATGTATAAAAAATTTTCATGCTGCGATATCACACCTATATACTTAATATACGTTGGTTGTACTCTTGTGTTGAAATTACTGACCCAGATCTCATCGAGAATACAACTTGTGTTAGAACTATTGACCCAGTTTCCATTGAGGTTCTTGGGATTGTTTAAATCAGATGTTTTGATATGATGTGAACAAGCTCCCCGGTTTTATTTTATATAGGAAGTCTTGTCGTTTGATTGTAATATGACATTGACCAAATTCTCAAGACACCTACAAAAATTGTTGTGAAATTGAATTTATTCCAGTCACAAGGTTTGACACAAGTTGTTGTATTCTTAGAGGCAGCACAACCAGTGTAGCCAAACAGACTCATATGTGATGGGCATATTCCACAGCATTGTTTCTTTTGATAATTTCATTGGGCTTATCATCCAAAGGTACCACTTCATTTTCATTTTCGATGAGATCTATCAACAATCCTCAATCATGCCGCAATGATACAGCTCATTTTAGTTTGTATGAGCTCAGCCCTCAATTCTTTGACCGCTGAATGTAATGACTTTTTGAGTTTGAAGGACATAAACGTTTTGTTACTGGTGTTTCAGATACGAATATTGTAATCACTCTATACACATTGGACCTACGACATGTATGCTTTTATACTTTTGTCCAAACACTGATCTTGATTTCACCTGTCACGATGCAAAGTTGATTCCCAATCGCTCTGTCCTGGATACTGATAAAATGATTTTGTATTTTATATATATATTTTTTTTGCTTTAATACATAGACTCACTCTGTCTATAATGTAGATACAACATGTTTAAATCATTTTTCGTGCATTACTAGAAATTTGAGTAAAACTGGTCATAGAATCATCATGAGGTAATTGTTTTACTCTTGATGATGTTTGTTTGTTTGCTTTTGGCTGGGTGCTAGTAAACCATTTTGACACGATGTTTTAGTGAGGATGAGGATAGGGGGGGGGGGGGGGATAGTCCGACATAGATTACATGGAGGAGACAGATGGAAATAGTTTTGACTCTGCGCAGGACCCACATTCATGTCCTTTTTTTTTTCTCATATATTGTATAATTCATGCTTTGGCTCAGGTTATCAACCTCACTTACCTGATTTCGTTACGTAAGAAGATTTCTGTATACAACGCAATTGTACGTAGTCAACCCGCAGGAAAAAAAAAAAAAACAACAACAACAACCTAGCGATTACGTAAGAGCAGTGACTCACTGCGCTCGTGCGTTCAATAGCATTAGCGTTTCGTTGTTTTATAGACATGATTTTCATAAGAATGTGAGTTGTTGTACGCATTCCAAATGCCACGTAAGCTGGCTGCGGCATTGTCCACTTCAAATGCAGAATACGTAATGCAGAAGTTTGTAGGCGAGGGTTCATGACTTACCCTAGATGTCATCTTTGTAGCGTCCTTCATGATGGAAATTGGGCAAGGAACGCCAGTCACTATGGTCACATGTGTTGCTCCTTTTGTTCTAGTTTTTGTTTCATCACGAGTTTGCACCATTGGTTTGGCAGTCTTGGGCTGCTCGAAGTTTACTAAAATTGGTTCTTAAGATGTCGAGATGTTGGCAAGTCTCGCTAGTCACTCAATCTCTGCATTTTAATTTTGTTTTGATTTCTACTTTATAATTGAGATTCAATGAAATACTCTTATGTTAACTATATACAAGCTAGGCACCTTGATAGGTGGTAATACTCTTGACAATTCAAGACGATTTGTGTTAAATCTGGCTCAAACAGAATCACTGACTTAGTTTTATCGAGGCTTTAGGGACTCTTCAATTCAGCTGTTTTGATATTATTTGAAACAAGCTCCCTTATTTTGATTAGGAAGCGTTGTTGTATAATTGTAATTTGATCTGGTTTGATTTCTTAAAGCATGAAAAAAAGTTGTTGCAAAATCATATTTATTCCAATCAAAAGCTTGTTGACACAAGTTGTTCTATTCAAATATCCGTATTGCCAAACATAATCATTTATGTGATGCGCTTATGCCACAGCGTGATTTCTTTAGATAATCTCAATGGGCTTAATGTCCAAAGGTACCACTTCATTTTTATTTTCGATGAGATCTAACAGTAATCCTCATATCCCGCAATGATACAGCTCATTCTAGTATGTATAATCTCAGCCCTGAATTTTTTGACCGCAGAATGCAATAACTTTCTGAGTTTGAAGCACATGAAGTTTTTGTTGTTCTTTTGTTGTTGTTTTCTCACAGATGCGAATATTGTACTCATTTTATACACCTTGCACCTATAGTTTCATACTAAACTGTCCAAACCCTGAGTTTGATTTTGTCTGTCACGGTGCAAAGTTAATTCGCATCTTTGCTCTGTCCATAATGATTTAAGGATGATTTTTGTAATCCTTTTGCTTAAATAGACCAACTCTTAACTTTGGCTCTACGCGGGAACCATGTTCATGCCTTTTTCTGTTATTTTTCCATTCATTGTATAATACATTGTTTGCTCAGGGTATCAACCCTGCTTGCCTGATTTCTTTATGTAAAAAGATTTCGGTTTAACCCAATTTATATAGGCAACTGGGAGAAACTGTTTTGATTACGTAAGAGCAATGACTCACTGCACTTGTACGTGCAGTGGCAACAGCGTACCATTATCATTATCCTGTAGTCGTGATTTTCATAAGAATGTGAATAGTTGACCGCATTTAAAACGTTATCCAACCAGACTGCATTTTCCCCATTATACATTTAACGAATAATAATGCATGCCGAAGTCTGTTTAGACAAGGGTTTGACTTGCTCCAGCATCCCAGTATAAAGTCCTTCATGATAGAAATTTTGGTGAGGATCTCAAGTTACCGTGGTCACATGCAATGTTCCTTTTAGTTTTTGTATTGGTTTCACCATGATTTCGTGCCATTGTGTTGACGGTCTCGGGCTGCCCGAAGCTCACTAAAATTGGTTTTTATCACGTTGTCAAGTCTCGCCATGGTGTCACTCAACGTCACTCTGAATTTTATTTTGTTCTGCTTTGTTTTGATAGATAAACCTTTGCGGTAGTTTGATGCCCTCAACCTCAGTATAAAGATCCGCAATATTTGTTTTGCATAGGATTTTTTCCCTTCAATATTGCATCAAACTTTGTCAGTTTTCACAAGAATAATATAGCATCCCTTTTATAATCTAATACTGTGTAATAATGTATATTTCATTCATATCGTTAAAAAAAGTATGATTAATCATACGCTTCCTATTGGTTGCAGCATGATTAATGTGAGCATTTTCTTTAGATTGCTCTTTTTAGTGCTGCTATATTTTCATCGTTCACTTCCGTCATTCTGATTATCTTATATTTCCTCACATACTTTTTGTCAAGACATAACGTAGGGAGCTTCTACTGTTTTTTCTACTGTTTTTTTTTCTCTCTCTGCTCATATGCCCTGTACTGATTCTGCTGAATTCCGTTTGCAGACCTTGTTATTTAGTGTGTACGCTTTCTACTTGTGTTGTTTATGTCTTCTGTGTTCTTTGATTGTGTCGCTTGAATTCTATGTTAATGTTTTTGCCTACACGCTGTACTATCCCCAAACTGGGAATTGTTTGTGCTTCATTTACGTCCACATATATCATTCTTTTGCAACCTTGCCAATTGACATGCCTTCATATACTTTATGTTCTGCGTTATGGCTAATCGACTCAACGCAGCATTTGACTCCCTTGATGACGATGAACTCTTTGATTTGTTAAGACGCTCGCCTACAGAACCAAGAAGTCAGATCAATTCACGTTCTTCCGCACTTTTTGAAAACCTCGTTGCCAATAATGTTAATTTTTCTTTTAATGATTTGTTTAATGGATTTGACTTTGAACATGATTCCACTTTAATCTCCTCCAAATATGTTACGGTTGATCAATTTAAAGATTTTGTGAAAGATTTTTCAGAAAGTATATTTTCTATAGTACATTTGAATATTAGGAGTATGAATAAGCATTTTGATGAATTACAGGTATTGTTAGATAATCAAAATAAACAACAAATATCTGTTATAGGTTTAACAGAAACATGGTTATCATCTGATATTAATTTACCGTATGCATTGAATGGTTATGATTTGATTGTAAATAATAGAGTGAATAGGACCGGCGGCGGGGTTGCGATTTATTTATCTAATGAATTTGATTTTGATACTTGTGATGATTTAAATATAATGAATGATATAATAGAGTCTTTGTTTGTTGAAATTTCCATCCCTCAAAGTAAAAATATTATAGTTGGTGTTGTTTATAGACCCCTAAATTCCAGTTCTAAAGATTTCTTAGATAGTATTACAAATTTATTAAAAAGCCCTCGTTTTGTTAATAAATGCATTTATATAATGGGTGACTTTAATATTGATTTGATTAAGAGTGATGATAATACGTCACAAGAATTTCTTGAATTATTTTTGTCATCCTCTTTTTTGCCATTAATTTCCAAACCTACACGTGTTACAAATCATTCTGCCACCCTCCTTGATAATATTTTTACTAATTCTTTACAAGTTTTGAGTTCTTCTATAATTTTGTCCGATATGACCGATCACTTTCCAATTGTAACATGCTGTGATCTTAAACATTCGGTTAATAAGTCTTATTTTCCTTCATTTAGACGTAGAGCCACACCAGAAAATTTAGCTAGTCTTGATGCTTGTTTAGATAGGGTTGATTGGTCAAGTGTTTGTGATACTGATGATGTTAATGTATCATTTGATAATTTTATGGAGATAATCAATAAGCATTTAGATGATTATATTCCTAAATTAAAAGATAAGTCAGTAAATTATAAAACAACACCTAAACTTCCATGGATTTCGAAATCTCTCCTCCGTTCAATTAACAGGAAGAATAGGTTGTATTATAGATTCAAAATGAAAAAAACTGAGGAGTCAGAAAATAAATATACATAAATATACATATAAGAATATTTTGATTAAGGTCATACGATCTGAAAAGCGGAAATATTATACCATTCAGATAGAAAAATATAAACATGACGTGAAGAATACATGGAAGATATTAAAGCTGGCCATGAATATATCAAAAAAGAAATATAATATTACAAAAATAAGATTTGATAATAAAATTGTTGAAGATCCTGGTGATATAGCAAATATTTTTATTTCTTATTTTTCAATGATTGGAGAGAATCTGGCAAAAGAAGTACCGCAGTCCGATACGCATTTTGTAAAATTTTTAGGTCAATCCAATCCCAGTTCTATTTTCTTAGCTCCAACTACGAAATATGAAATAATAGACATTGTTACTGCAATGAATGATAAACGAAGTGCCGGTTATGATGATATAAGTAATTTTATCATAAAGGGAATCATATTTTCTATTGCTGATCCACTTTCTCATATTTTTAATAAATCCATAATACATGGTGTTTTTCCTGATTGTATGAAAATTGCTAAGGTGTGTCCTTTATTCAAAAAAAGGAGACAGTTTTGATATAAGTAATTATAGACCTATTTCTCTACTTTCATCCCTATCTAAGGTTTTGGAAAAATTGATATTTACAAGAACCATTAAATTTCTTAATTATTATAATGTTTTTACGAATTCTCAATTTGGGTTTCGTCAAAAACATAGCACCATTCATGCTCTTTTGAAGTTTATTGATAACGCCGCACATACTATAGATGACCATTCCCATCTTGTTGGTATCTTCCTGGACTTCTCCAAGGCCTTCGCATACAATTAATCACGAAATTTTACTTCATAAATTGTCTCATTATGGTATACGAGGGAAGGCCTTGGAGTGGTTCAGGAGTTACCTGCAAAACCGAAAACAATATGTATCTTTGAACGAGCACAGCTCTAGTCTTGAAGTTATTAAATGTGGCGTCCCTCAGGGTAGTATATTAGGACCTTTACTTTTCATCATTTACATAAATGATTTTTGTAGATCATCTGATATACTTTCTTTTATACTTTTTGCCGATGATTCAAATATTTTTTTCTCCCACCAAAATCCAATTACTCTTGTCGATACTGTTAATTCTGAATTAAAAAAAGTGACTCAATGGATAAGAGCCAATAAGTTATCACTGAATCTTCAGAAAACTAACTATATGTTATTCAGTAAGTCTATAGAAGTTTTACGCACAGATATCATCTTTGATGACGTTCACTTAGAGCGTGTATCTCATACAAAGTTTCTCGGTATTACAGTGGACGATAAACTTTCGTGGAAGCCTCATATTATTAATATTAGTAAAATAATTTCGCGTAATATTGGTATTATTAATAGACTTAAATCTCATATCCCGTTGTCTTCTTTGCTGACGTTGTATTTTTCATTAATATTACCTTATTTAAATTATGGAATCTTAGCATGGGGTAGTGCCCATCAAACTTTATTAGATAGATTATTGTTATTACAAAAAAAAGCACTTCGTATCATTTGTGGCGTTTCTCCATGTTCCCATGCAGATCCATTATTTGTTAGATATAAGATATTAAAAATCAAAGATTTGTTTTTCTTTCAGCTGGGACAGTTTATGTTTAATTATAACACAAATGCACTTCCCAGCATTTTTGATTCAATGTTTCCACGGAATCAATCTTTTCATAATTATCCCACCAGGCGATCAAATGAGTTTCATTTACCCCTTCTGAGAACGTTATTGGCTCAAAATACATTTATATACACTGGCCCTAGATTTTGGAATTCTTTAAGTTGTGATATAAAAAAATTCTTTATCTTTGAATTCGTTTAAGCGTAAGTTAAAAATTTTTTTGTTGAACTCATATTAAGATATATACGATTTATTACTTAGCTGGTCTTTACAGCCTAAGGGTTCATCGTCAATCATTGATTTCATCATTGTGTATTTTTACATTATCTTATTTGTATAAACATTGATCGGCTGATCGAGCTGAAACACCTCAATTCCCTCTTCTGATCCCGATGTTCAGCGTGTTGGCTTTTCCTTTCATTTCCTTTTTCTTTCTCTCCTTTCTTTCCATTATTCTTTTGTGTTTTATTACTGTCATGATATACCCTACTGTAAAGTCATGTAATGTCTTGTGTTTCTACTGTCTTGTTCTCTCCTGTCTTTGTTAAAAAAAAAAGTTTAATGTATTCACAAGAATCCTTTGAGTGGTTCACAATTTACAAACATGCTTTTCAGTGAACCTCTCAGTTCTTTCTCTTTTTTTTTTCCTCCAAACATAACTTTGTATTTTGCCGGTATGCATGTACAATTTCGTATTTGTTAAACATTATCTACCATGTAAAGTCGAATACATGCCTATGTTATATCTTCTGATACATTTCGTGTTATGTTTGACGAAAAAGAAAGAAGGAATGAAATAAATGAAATGAAATGAAATGAAATACACTGTCATGACTGTAGTAGTCTTTACATGCAACGGGGACAGGACAGTTACAATGTATACTTTACAATTATATTATAACAATGACATTTTTATAGCGCATATAACAAAATGAATGTTCCGTATGCGGTTTACAATCTCATCACAAAACATACTGTAATAAACATTTTACTTTCAATACACACACACATGTACGAAGAAAAAAGAAAATATCAATTTACAAATAGATAAGTCTTTAAAGAAGATTTTAACGAGACCAATGAAGCTGACTGACGGATATGTTGTGGTAGTGAATTCCACAATCTTGGGGCAGCAACTGAAAAAGTTATAATGCTTCCTTAATTGGTATTCGGACTTGTACAACGTATTATTTACCAAAGGTAGCAATTGAGACATGTATTTCAGTGTTTCTGATATAACAAATGAAATGGTAACACAGTACAGCAAATTACCAAGCAAAAAAAAAGAAAAAAAGAAAAAAAGAACGGATCCGTGTCCTACTAATATTGCTGCATTCATTCAATCTACATGACTCACTGTATACAAAGGGTGACTAGACATGTAAGGCAACACAACACCAAGAATATAAACAGAATCATAAAAAGTCAAAACCCTGAATCCACTTTTGGACACAATATCATTTACCAGAAGCTTTCCCTTTTTTTGAATTAACAAATTGTGTCTTAGAAACATGCGAAGAAAATGTATTTATCTTCAACCATAAAGATGATTTGAGATAAGCTTATGTTCACTTTACAGACTAATGCATTGATATATTCAAGTAAGATGCAAGGACAGTCAACCTGCCCGAAACGTCAAGTTCCTCGGTTCTCCTAGTTATTCTTATAACTAGACTTTTTTTGCTCTACTTTCACTAGCACCTTTACTCAGTGTTTCATTTCTCTTTCCTCTCTCTCTCTCTCTTACACTTTTGTCTGTTTGTACACTACTTATCTTTTCTTTTCTTTTCTGTTCTGTTCTCTTCTTTCTTTTTTTTTCCTTTTATTTCTTCCTTCCATACAACCCAACGGTCCTTTTCAGGACCACTAGTATTAATTTACACATTTCTCCACAGGTTATTTCCCTTGTCTTCTCTCCTCAGGTCTACACTTTAACCTCATTTTGATTTCTTATTTTTGCATTTCTCCCACAGGAACCTTTTCAGGATTTAACTGTCATCAATTTTCCTCTCCAATTTTTTTCCTTCTCCTCAGCAGCATTTCATTCTAGGATCCATACTAGCTCCCTCTAATTTACGTCTTGAATTTCAATTCGTTCTTTACTTTTTCTTTTCTTTGCCCCCCCCCGCCTCTCTCTCTCTCTCTCTCTCTCTCCCTTCTCTCTACATATTCTCATCTCTCCTCTACTTACCCTTCCTTCGAGGGATTATTCGTCCTTTCTCCATTGATTCCGCATTCCATAGCCACACTGTTCGCCGACTTCGTTTTTCTTCTCTTGGTTTCATGAATCTTTACTGCTCTCCCCTATCTCCATGATTCTCCAACATTCAACTCCTTCCTCTTCCTCTTCCCTTCTATTTCATCTGTCCCTTCTAACGATGTCCGAACATCCTACTTGATTCTCACACTATTCTTCCTTACCACTCTCTGTGTTCCTTTCTCTACCGTCTCCACTAGTGCAACTTCAACCTCTAGCCCATTTCTGTCTCCCACTCTTCACTTTTTGCCCTCCTCACAACCCTCATATGTCGCTTCCCTCTTCGTTTCTCCTCTTTCTAGGCTCTTCTGCCAAACAACGATCCGGTTAAGGACTACATACACATGGTGTCACCGCAAATCTTTCTTCCTCACCTTCAAACAACACGTAACATGGAATTGTCTTCATATGAAATAAAATGACAACCAGAGCCTGTATGTCTATGATCATAAACCATGTATCTTTTTTTTTTCAGTGACATTTTATTCATTTCCATTCAAAATACCAGAAACAGCAATATACTTCGATAAACCACGGAAGTATAATACTTCCTTAATTGGTATTCAGTACAACGTATTATTTACCAAAGGTAGCAAATGAGACATGTATTTCAGTGTTTCCGATAAATGAAATGAAACAAAAATGAAACAAAAATGAAACAAAAATGAAATGAAACAAAGGAAATGGTAATACAGTAGGCCTACAGCAAATTACCAAGCCCCCCCCCCCCAAAAAAAAAAGACGAAAACCTTCCCTAAAACAATAGCATATCAGAACTGATCACCAGTTGCTCGTAAGTCGTTCGTAACTTTACGAACAGCTTTATGAAACACCCCTAGGTAAGTGGCACGCGTCTAGCAGGTAAAACGCAAGTACAGAGCTCTCCAACATCTTTGTCCACCCACAGAAATTATACTGCTCGTACTGTACTCGCAACAAGCCCGCGTATATATCTTGCCCGGAGGCGCAACTGCCCGCCGGAAAGGTGTGACACGCAGCACACTGCAACACACAGACAGACACACGCACACACATCTCCCCCGCCGAACTCTCTCCACACACGCACTCGTTTCCGCCTAATGTTTATTTGCTTGATAAGAATATTTGATACTGAAATTCACGTAAAAAACTTGACCTACGTCAGGGCCGGCGCAGTGTTTTCAAAAGCGTGGGGACCCACTTCCTGGTTTCATGAGCTAACAAGCTAAAAAAAAGAAGAAAAAAAAAAAAAAAAGGTCCTCAGCTCATCCCCGTCCCCGTCCACTTCCGGGTTTCTTCAGCTAACAAGCCAAAAAAAAAAAAAAAAAAAGGTCCTCACCTCATTCTCTCCCCTCCTATTTTAGTGCCACCTACGTACTTCCGGGTTGAAAAAAGTGTGGGGCCCAAAGTGATGACACCTTATGTATTTCTTTGTATGGTGCACAAAAAGTGTGGGGGCCCCGGCCCCCACGGCTGCGCCGCCCCTGTACGTGATTGAGAAAATCCAGCTCTATCAAATGCCGTTGTTCCCTTTTCGATAATTCGAAGTTTCAGTGCAAAAATATCGCCGTCAAACTTGCGTGGCCTCGTTTCAGCCCCCCGCGGTAACGCTCCTTATTGAGATCGGCCGCTGTTTTTGTATTGACAATGCACGCAAACCGAGTTGTATTGAACACCGTGTTGTACGAAGCTTAGAAACTTCCACAGACATTACATTACGATTCGGTGAAAATATTCATTCGAAATTTTGTCCTTGATTAAAACCATTAATGAACAGTGAATTTTCGCGTTTTCCCACACCATCCTCATCAACAGTCAAAGCCAACCCATTTTTATGTGCTTTGCGCGCAGTGAAGTGCGTACTAAGCATTCAGTGCGCCAATTAATACGCGGTCGGTTTAAAAGAGGGTGGTCGATATGTGTAAGGAAAAGTGCACTGCTATCCTAGATAAGTGAGTCTATGCGTGAACACGTATGGGTTTTCGTGCCCTGAATTTATTTCAATTAGTCTTAATACTGCTATTTTTTACATCGTATGGACAGTCGTGAAGGTAAGAATGGACTCAACCTCCAGCCCGGCGAAGAAAAGGGTAAAAACAGACCCACTTTCTTATGTTTCTGTGATTCCAAACGAAAACTTGAGTGTAGGCCTACCTACAGCGATGCCGGACGATGAGAACCAGGGGGGCATTTCATCAACAAGTTCGTCTTAGGTTTTCACCGACGAATTTGCTATCAGCCAATCAGACGCAAGGATTTACACTGACAACTGTTAAAAGCTAATGAAATCCTTGGTCTGATTGGCTGAGAGCAAATTTGTCGGTGAAATCTCCGACGAACTCGTTGATGAAATGCCCCCCAGGGCATAATGGACTGCTTGGAGGGGGAAAAAGAAGGAAAAAGGAAGGGGAAAAGAGGGGAAGAAGGGGGAAGGGAGGGGGAGAAAAAAACACGGATTTCTACAAAATATACTGAAAAATACTTGGTTTTCTGTATATAATCATTCAATTTTGGGACCTTTGACCTTTATAATAGTCAGGTCAACTTGATACTTACAAATACTGACTAGACTTGCACCCTAGAGTGAGAAAAAATGGCAACATATTTCAGGATCCTACTTAAAAGCTTTTAAATCTTAACCTTATATTACTGCATCTTCCACGCAAAAAAAAAAAAAACAAGTTTTTGTAGATAACAAAATAATTAACATCTACACACACGTAACTCATGACAATTCAGACAAACACCAAGCCATGTATCGTCCTCGCCCACATAAATATTACACTCTGTCGTTAAAATGTTTTTTTAAGTGTATTAGTTCTAGAGTTTTACTTCTGACCTTTTACATTGTTCAATTTAACCAAGTACTTGACAGGCATATATCTTTAGCAGATGTACCCATGTTTGAGTTTTGCGGACGTAGCTCGAAGTTGTGGAAATTCGTTATTGAGAGCAAACAATATATGACACTAAATCAGAGAAAGTTCATTGACCATCTGACCTTTGACCTAGTTCCTAGAATATTTACCAATATTCAAACTTGAGCAGAATCTTCAGGTGATATGCATGTGGTGTTAATGTGTGGCTATCATAGCTCTCAATGTGGAAAGTTATTGAGAGTACACCACAATGTGTCCTTATATTGCTTCAAGTGCTTATTAAGTAAAGTTCACTGACCATTAATTCCATTAATTTGACCTCTGAATTTGTTGGACTTCACTCATGTACAACTTGATTGGCATTTTTTTTTATTTATTTAGCCTACCTAATTTGTGAGTTTGGTGGTCATTGCTCAAATCTGAAAAAAAAAATATATTGATGAGTACACCTCATATAATAACAATAATGATAATAATAATAATAATGGTTAGACAAATCTGTATAGCGCAGCTACTATGTAAATATACTGTACTGTGCTGTGATGTAACAGAGCTCCTGACATTGTTATTGATTAGACACACACACACAAATAAATAACAAATTAATCAAATGCTTCTGAAAAAGGTAAGTCTTCAACAAAGATTTGAAGACAGCAAGTGATGATAGGACCTTCCTCATTTTCTCAGGTAATGAACATTCCAAAGTTACGGAGCAGCACAGCTAAAGGCACAATACCCAATAATATATATACTGTATATATATATATATATATATATATATATATATATACATGTATATAATGGTATCATGGATATTTTGGGCGGGGGGGGGGGGAGTGAGTCATAATGATGGGATAATTGGGGTTGCAATGTATTTGATTCAACTGGTAGGTGTCAGAGGTATGTTTCCATTTTGTTCTTTTCTTAATCTCATTTTTTGGTTTGATTTAGGACTTATTGATATTCTTCATTATTATGTATTAGTTATTCATGTCTTTATCATTATGTGTATCACAACATTGTTATTTCTAGGACCCCTCTGGAAAACAGGTTTGTTATGACAAACATAGCTGAGTAGGGCTATCCTTCCGTTCATTTTATGTACTATTTTGTTTATGCAATGATTATAATTATGTCATGTGACTTTTAACGAAAAATAGATAAATTCAAGAAGCAACTTACAACTTCTGTGTACTTCGTAAATTATGTGAATATGAATATGATTTTATTAATACAGTATCAATTCTGACAGACAACCAGGTGCTTGACCATGCAGTACTTTACAAATAACAAAATCTTAAAAGCAATTATCTGCCTTACTGGCAACCAATGTAACTTCAATACTGTGACTACTGTGCCTATGAGGAAAAATTTTTCAACCATCTGACATTTGAACTTGTTCAACTTTGACCACATTTTGAACTTGATTGGTATCTTTAGGTCATGCACCTGTGATGAGTTTGGTAGTCAGAGCTAAGCCTAAGATCTGTAGAAAGTTACAGAGTATACATCAATATTATGAGTATAGTGCTTATCAGGGCTAGTTCACTGACACATTAACTTTGACCTTTGACCTAGTTAGACATCACTCATATTTGAACTTGACTGGCATGTTTAAGTATGTAGCTGTTGTGTGAGGATTGATGGTAATAGCTCAAAGTTGTGGAAAATTGGAGGAAGATTGGGTGGTATAAGACTTAAAGGTGCAACACTTCTATCTAGAAAAGGTCTTATCCGGGCGGGGAAGGCCCTTTTCAGGGCCAAACACACAATCTTGAAAATATATGCGGTGCACCTTTAAGCCTTCTACCATCCAATGTTTTACCGCCGCAAAAACCTTCAAAGATTTCATGGAAAGAGTACATCAAATTGTTGATGTCACCATTGACAGAAAAGTGATGTCTATGCCTCGTTTTTGATGTATGGGAGAGACCAAAACTTTACAATCAACATAAATTATACACATGAACTTACTCGTAAAACACATAAAATGAAAATGAAAGAGAGGAAAACAAATTCATACCTTCATTTAACATGATCTGAACCAAAAGGTTCATATTCTCTTTATTCAAAACTATGATCTTTATTAAAATGAAAATGAATCATAATTATAGCACGCGATCCGCCAATGATTTTCACCTACCTCTATCTCGTACTTCTTTTTATCAAAGATCTATCATTTACATTGGTCCTACCCTGTGGAATTCTCTCCCCTGTGCAATTCGTAATGCTAACTCTTTGAATACGTTTAAAAGCTCTTCTCAATAATTACAGCCAAATTTATTAAGGTAAGGAGTATGTTTTTTATCCCCTATGTTTCGAGACATCCTGTATTATTGTCATTTTATGTTTTGCTTTGTCTTGTCTTGTCCTGTTCTAACGTTTTTACTTTCATTGGAACACATTATATAAATAATTGAAATTGAGTGAATTATTCTAGGTCAGCTATAAATAAGGGACATCTCCTTTCTGGCTGCTACCTACCATAGCATATTTGTTAACCTATGTACGTGTAATTGTCAATCTATTTATGTATTTTTGTTCCTTTTCACTGTCTTACTGAAATGTTTGTAATCATATCCGAATATTGATATATGTAATCGTTTTTAATATGTTCCTTGCTTTGGTGAAATAAAGAAACTTGAAACTTGAAACTTGAATTTGGCAAGATTCATCAAGATGTTAAATGGCATTTTGCACACAAGACAATGAATACGTGGAGTGTTTCCAGATGCAACTGTCAAGTACACCATGTTTTCACTACATACGCTGTCACAGAGAGTCACTTATTTCCTGCGGCAAATATCACACCAGTCGACTGGGCAGTGTGCGAGCTTCACGCTTCGGTTAGCGGCAAACAGCAAACTGACCAATGAGATCACTCCGGTCGTTGTTAGGGGCGGAGCCTATCTGTGGCGCTCAATCCAATAATGTTCGAACCAGTTTCTGCTTCCTTGAAACGAAACATGGCCCAGAAAAACGCTATTTTTTGGTCTTTCCTTCCATCATTTTGCTTCAAAATTTCGACAGATGATAGAAGACATGTCATACTCTAATAATATGTCAAATTCAGAATATCGTAAGTTTCGACCAATTTTGATGCTCTGACTTCAAACTCGATTTTCACGGCTTCGACCGTGCGCGACTTTAGGACCATTTTGTTGTAGCGGGTCACATATTTTTTTTTTTTCATGTAACACAATTTTTCATATTCTTAGTACATGTTCTGTATGTGTCATGTTTGTGACATTTGATGTGGATGGGGTACAAATTCTCATGAGACAGAAGGACTGCCTTAATTTTCCGTTATACTGTACTAGGATTGATATAGGTACATGAATGTTGAGATATCTATTATTTGTTAAACCTGAAAGAATGTTATGTACAATAGTACATACATGTACTTATTTTGGTTTTGTATGAGTATTATGCAAAATTTGTGTACATGTACTGTTTTTAGGTTGTCATCCATTCCAGCGAGTCACATACAGTTTATACTGCCAGCAGGTTTCGGGAATGATTCCGGGTTTCCATTGGTGGCCTTGTGTGCTTGCTGGGTGGGTTTGCTGCTCTCTCTATTCAGGCCTAACCCGATCGGCACTGTGGGCGGATTCCATTTTGTATATTGCTTATTGTGTGTGTGTATGCATGTTTGCGTAAGTGTATGAAGAAAGAAGGGTTGAGTAAAGAGTATCGTAGCTGTGGGTGGATGATTTGTCATGTTTAACTAAAAATGTAACACTCGAACATAGAATGGAGTCTGCCAGGGGCCCGAATTGGTGCTGGTGGAGTGAGCGGCGATCCGGCTGGCGTGTTCGCGGGCTTGTCGGCGGTTTGCTTGGGACATCTCTCGTAATCCTACATTATTTTGCTTAAGATGATTTTTGAAAATGGGTGACAACTCCTTTTTGTGAAATACTTGGTATGGCTGCTTTTATTAATTTTTTTTATTTCTTTATTTTTTTTTCGCTTTGATTGTTTTAATGTTATGTATGATTTGTTTTTGAAAATCAATAAAAAAAAAGAAAAATAAAGAAACGAGGTTCGTAAAAAAAAATTGTGCGAGTTTTTTTTGTTTGTTTGATTAATTGTTTCCTGTAATCACCATGAACAATTACATAATACATACAAATTATACATGACTGTATATACATACATTATTAGTGGCACGTACTAATTCATAAACATAAGTTTAACATAGTGGAAAAATCATTGTGCAGGACTATGATTATAACATACGCGGGTAGTGACAGTGTGAGATCCTGGCGGCGAGGGAGCGAAGCGACCGAGCGGGGGAGGGTGTGGGAGGGGATACCCCCTCCCATGGTAGGGACTTTTTGTAAACGCAGAGTACAAAAGTCACGTTTATAGGGCATTTTAGATTAAATTTCTAAGGATTGAAACATCACCTCGTATCACTGTAAAGAACTATGATTATATTAGGGGGTACATTAGTGATGGTGTGAGATCTCCGGCGAGGGAGGGTGTGTGAGGGGGACAACCACTCCCACGGTATAGGGATTTTTTTTTTCTGAAAACAGAGTATAAAAGTCGCGTTTTCTAGGGATTGAAACATCACCCCGTATCTCTGTAAAAGACTATGATGAGGGGGGGGGGGGGTGTACATTATTGACGGTGTGGGATCTTCGGCGAGGGAGGGTGTGGGAGGGGGACACCCCCCTGCCACGGTAGGGACTTTTTGTAAAAGCAGAGTATAAAAGTCGAGGTTCAAGAGCACCTAAAGTAATATCCGGGAATTAAACCTATTGGAAAATTCACTGGAAATGACTATGATTATAACATACGGGGTACATTATGTGACGGCGTGAGATCCTCGGCGACGGAGCGAAGCGACCGAGCGGGGGAGGGTGTCAGAGGGGGATACCCCCTGCCACGGTAGGGACTTTTTGTTAAAGCGGAGTACAAAAGTGGCGTTTATAGAGCATCTAGTCTATATAAAAGCAAATTTCTGGAAATCAAACAGTGGAAAATTTACTGTAAAGGACTATGATTATAACATACGAGGGTACATTATGTGACGGTGTGAGATCCTCGGCGAGGGAGCGAATATAAGCGACCGAGCGGGGGAGGGTGTGGGAGGGGTATGCTGCCCCCCCCCCCCCCCCCTCCCCCACGCTGGGGACTTTTTCTAAAAACAGAGTATTTTATTGTGCGTTTTGAATCAAATTTCTAGGGATTTAGACGTCGCCCCACATTACTGTGAAGGACTATGACAATAACATTGGGGGTACATTATACATGTTATAGTGACGGTGTGAGATCTTCGGCGAAGGAGCGAAGCGACCGAGCGGGGCAGGGTGTGGGAGGGGGATACCCCCTCCGACGGCAGGGACTTTTCTAAAAACAGAGTATAAAAGCTGCGTTTATAGGGCATTTTAAATCAAATTTCTAGGTATTTAAACGTCACCGCGCATCGCTGCATGTGAACATTGGGGGTTACATTTGTGACGATGCGAGATCCTCTGCGAGGGAGCGACGTGACCGAGCAGGGGAGGGTGTAAAGGGGGATACTCCCTCACACAGTAGCCCTTTTTTAAAAGCAGGGTATAAAAGTCGCGTTTAAGGAGCATTATAAAAGCAAATTTTTAGGGTATTAAACGTGGTTAAAAAAATGCGAAGGACTGTGATCATAACTTATGGAAACTATTCATTTTATTTTAAGTACGGGCAGAGGGCGCGAGCCACTTTCACTTTGGCATTCGTCTGAAATGTATTCATTAAAACTTAAGCGTGATTGCATTGTTCGAGCAATACAATTATTTTGTTCTTATATTAGCATAAAATCATAAAAAAAGAAAAACGTATAAGGTTTACTAAAATAATATATGTTTCAGTGTGCACACTGGAAGACGCGAGGCTACCATCTACTAAATTTACTCACCTGTAAATATTAGTGTATAGATTATAATGTAAACTGTTAGTGTATTATTCGCCCCGTTATAAGCGAAAAATTTCGCATTTTCAGTTATGAAATTGACAACTTTTAGACGAGAAAAGCCCCTCTATTACCAATGTTGGTTTTTCAATGATTGATCAATTATAATTTGTTACAGGGGAAACTGGGGGGGGGGGAGGGGGCGCAAAAATAACTCGTTTTGCCCCCTGACACTTCTATGAAATACTCCGAAAATTGTCAGTCCAAAAATATGTCGAGACTTAATCTGTGGGTAGGGACCGAGTGGGGGAAACATAAATCATAGAGGATTATAATCATTATAGTACAGGGTATATGCGCAAATTCCACATAACTAGCATGCTCAAGGCGCAGTAGAAAAAGTGAGTTATGAAGTAAAAAAAAAAATACACAAACATGCACATGAAAATGAATGACACAATAATGATGATGAAAAAAAAAATCATAATATACAATTCTACTGGAAAAGAGTTATACGAACAAAATAATGAGCGCCAATATAGTTAGATTATTATAATAGCTGTGTTACATTATTTGTTACTAATGGCTTTCCATAGCCACTGTTATTGTTACGCACGTTGAGTTTCTGTGTTGGCCGTAAGCTCGTCTCGGCCACGGCAATAAATCGTTTCAACTACATCCGAATCGTCTGTTGTTTCCTTCTTCGGTAATGGCGTGGTGGCAGCTCGGATTTCGAATCTAACGCCGCAGTTCTGTTCTCCCAAGTTCCAAGACAAGGAGGAATCTCGCCCAACATAATGATAGTGGGGACAGGCGCTCCATTGATATTTTGGTGATAGTTTGGGTGTAGGTATACGATTGGAGTGATTTATAGTGCGTTCAGTCCCGTCCGTAGACATGCACGTTGCATCGACGAAGCGATGCGCCGCCGTGGCCGGGTCCAACCCCGGCAACGCTCCAACGCAGCGAAGCACTGCCGCTACCGCACGGGCATCAGAGAGATGGTGTCCGGTCGGTGTCGCGCCGAGCGACGTTTGGAGACCCCGGAATGAATTTCCGTGTTTCCCAGCCAATGTCCACTCGAGTTTGGACACAACCGTGCAAATAGGGGTTAAAAGTGGTTCGACTGTAAACCTCATTAGACAAACTACTGCAGATGCTTTAGGCCTCGATGTGGTGGTGGATGATTTTGGTTATGGTGATTATTTTGACCTTGATTCCTCCACTGACATCTTGAAACAAGGCATTGTAGGCCTCGCTTGCTTTTCACTTGTACACAATCAACAAGACATGTGGTTTGATGGTCTAGTTATCGATGATGACACCATGGAATTGTACACACATGACACTGCCATTGATGTTTTGGCTGGTGCTCCATTTATGGAGGAAAATGATGTGTCCGTAAGACCCTCTAAGCATGTCATCATGTTTGGTGATAGTTGTGTTTTTAGTTACGGTGCCAGTAGTACTACGTCTGGTCAGGATGGCCACCCTGGTGTTCGGTCAGATGTGGCGGATGTTGTTCACCATACTGACACTGAACACGATCGTGTGATGAACAGCGAGTGTGTGAATGGATTTGTTGGTGGATATGAACATGAGATAAACAGTCACAATACACACAGAGAGACAAACACAGGCAAAGCCACACATATAAACAAGCATGGACATACCGATTGTGATCACATGACACGCACTATCACTGATAACACCTCTCACTCACACATGCATGGATATGATTGTGACCACATGACCTTCAACCACGTTGGCACAAAGACAGAGTGTGTGGAGAATGAGATGGGAATGGAGAATGAACATGATCATGAATGTGTAGAAAACGTGATGGGTACAGAGAATGAGCATGACCCTGAATGTGTGGAAATAGTGATGGGAACAGAGAACGAACATGTTGATCCTGATTGTGTGGAAAATGTGATGGGAACAGAGAATGAACAAGTGGATCATGAATGTGTTGGTAATGTGATGAAAGCTGTAGGTGAATGTGAGATGATATCAAGTTTACATCAACACACAGTGACACCATCACTGAACACACTGGTCTACACAAGGACAAACATACTGGTCTACACAAGGACAGGGATGATATTCATGACAACATGGAGTTGTATGTAAAGTCGTCAGAGTACTTCAGTTACCTGTCAGGTGTTGATATAGATTCATTGGGTAGCAGTTCCTCCGTTCACTTCCCACCTGGTGTATCTGCAGACGTTGGCTGTATCCCCATTTTTTATGACTCTGATTGTTCCTGCGCTGGGACAGATGTTGATAGCAATTGTCTGTCCACTAAGTGCTGTTCTACTGCTCCACACATCAAGCTTGCTGAGCATAGTGCAGATGCTGTTGAGAAGTGTTCTCACACCGACTGTCGTGTGGGTGACTGTCCCAGCCGGCGTCGCGATGCTGGCCAGCTGGGTAATGTGGGTGGTGCTGGTGTTACCCATGGCTACAGTGCTTCTCAGGACTACAGAGAGACTGGTATGAGCACCCTGGACATCTTGACGCCGACCCATTCTCTCAGTAACACGAGACCGCCAGTTATACCTCCACGGCAACACCTTGATGGTCCTAAGGACAGTACAGGCAAGCCTCCCAACGAGACTACACCTTTAGAGGCAGATCTCACACCCCAAGGCGCATCTAAGCCTGGTACCCTGACTTCTCTAAATGCCGATGATGACACTGAATGCCTCCATCCACCTGGGGATGGAATGGATGATGTTGGCTCTTCTGATAGCGACACACTCCCAGCTTGGAGTCCCCCCTGGACTAGTTGCCTTTGCCCACCATCATCACTGAGTGAAGGAGGTCCTTTCCCTCGTCCCCACCTTGGAGCTGCACATGCAGAAACTCGGATGATAGCCACTGCCCATCTGGGAAATGTCTTCTGCGCTCCTACCCGTAATCGTGCTGGCCCTGATCCGATGGACGTCCGCCATCTTCGCGTGCTCCAGTTTCCCCATCCCTCAGCACCCCCTGACTACATTGGACTGCCAGCAGTACTCCATTGCCCTCCCATGCCCCCGTTGACCCCTGGTTGGGTGTGGCACTAGTTACATGTCCCTAGTTTCCTTACACTGCCCTGTAAACTCCACACTGAAGTGTATTTGTAGTTTACGCACATATGATTTATTGGGTACATGTTACAGATTAATTTGTACTTGCACAGAGGACTTTTTAAGTACATATACCCACATCATAATAGTTAATTAGGCCATTTGTTTCATATTTTTAGAGAGTTTTTAGAGTACAGTGTATTTTTAAAGACTTTGACTACTTATTATTTTTATTGTAATGGTAGATGTACATGTACATAAGTACATTGTAAATCGTATCAGGACAACTCCCCCGGAGGACTAGTCCCCCGGGGACTACTCCCACCTGACAGCTCCCCCGGAGGACCACTCCCCCGGAGGACGTCTCCCCCGGAGGACTACTCCCCCGGAGGACGTCTCCCCCGGGGGACAACTCCCCCGGGGGACTACTCCCCCGGGGGACAACTCCCCCGGGGGACTACTCCCCCGGAGGACAACTCCCCCGAGGGACCACTCCCCCGGAGGACCACTCCCCCGGGGGGCAACTCCCCCGGGGGACAACTCCCCCGGGGGACAACTCCCCCGGGGGACAACTCCCCCGGAGGACAACTCCCACCTGACAACTTCCCCGGGGACGTCTCCTGGGGGACAATCCCATAACTGAACAGAGATGTTTCTTATTCGTGTCCTAGAAATTGAAATTGAATTCATCTGTGTAAAAACAGTATTCTTTTTATACAGAATTTAAATTAAAGTTAACGTTACCTAAGACACGTCCATCTTTATAACAAAGTTTTTGAAATCTCAGCACAAAGTTTTTACTTTTGTACACGCTACATGTAATGTCGAAAAAAGTAGAAAAGCAGGTCCATTTTATCACTGAAAGTTGGTCAAGAGATAAACACATTGACGGAAACACGCTTTTGAGGGGAGAGTTCATTCCTTAGCATGTACCTGTTATTCTTCATTATTTTATAATATTTTAAGAAGTCCATTCTTTGATGATTTTCCTTTTCTTTTTGCAATTCATGATTATGATAAGGAATATGTTAAATGAAAGAAAGATATTATTCAGAGGGGTGAAGGCTCAAATTTTTGAGTTTCTTCAGTTTGTCTCCCTCTACAAAGGAATATGTTGTTAGAAATACCCTTTTAATGGGGTTATGATTTTCATCTTAGATTCTTATGATAGTTACTATCATATATGTCACTGTCAGTAATACTTTATTGTGCAATTTTCGTTTGTTATGTTGACTGTGAATTTATCTGAACGTCATTACAATTCTTAATGTCGGAGAAATAATTGACAGAAAAAAATATGAATATTCTGTGCCTGAAAAGATTTGAACGTGTAAAAAGGTAATATCTTCCAACAGCCCTGGGAAAGCACACCCGCACGACCAACACAAATCTCTCAACCACAAAGATGGGATGATTCGAGTTTCAATTAATTGAAAATTGAGTTTTGTTTCACACAGTTTTATTTGATAACGTTTGAACATGGAAAACAAAAAAAAAAAAAAATGTCTAGCGTAAGAGTAATTGAAGTTAGTATGCAAACAACACTTTTGCACGTAATGGTATACCGGAGATTGTGGTATCAGATAATGGTACACAGTTTACAAGTGACCAGTTCAAAGAGTTTGCTTGTCAGTACCAATTCAAGCATGTCACGTCTTCATCACTTTCTACATAGCAATGGGAAAGTTGAAGAGACAGTACAAATCGCAATGTCTAATGATAAAGGCAATGAGAGATGGAACAGATCCAGGTTTGGCATTTCTTGACTATCGGAACACACCGATCGATGGGCTAGATGCTAGTCCTGCACAATTGTTGATGCAGAGGAGGACAAGGACCACCCTGCCAACAGCTAGTCAGCTGCTGAAACCAAAAGTAATAAAGAATGTGCAAACAAAGCTGACCAAGAAACAAAAGTGCAGTAAAATTACTTTGATCGAAGCGAAAAGCGTTGTTGTTTCAAAGACAAAGTTTCTAAGAAGTTGCATAGTTGAATGTGAAGGAAAAATGCTCCTGTCAAAACAGCATTGACATCAGAAGAGGTACAGCGGAAAACAATCCTTAATGCAACAAAGCTAGATGACTCAACATAATATCGTATCACAAGATCAGGTCAAAAATATGGACCAGTGTAAAAACTTATCTATTTTATAGGATAGATACCGGAATTTGACGGGAAATGAAATGACAATGATCACGGGATTGTGATAATGTTTAGATGTTGAACTATTCATCTGGAGAGTAGAGTTGGTTACATTTTGAGTGCAATAAAAGTGTTTCATCTAACTTATCAAAAGTAACAGCTTTGTCGGTTATTATAAGAGAAACAATGATTAACGTTTCTTCAAAGACAAAAATAACACATTTCTAAAAGTGAACAAAAGTACAGTTTACAAAACAATCACAAGTATTCCTCCAAGTGTGAAGAGCGAGATTGAACTTACGTCGTTATAAGAGTGCGTTGTAATGTGTCATACAAAGCCGTGATATCTCAATATTGAAGTGAAGTGTTACTCACTTTACAAGTATCAGTAATGTTTGTGTTTATAAGATGTGTTGCTATGATTACACATGCAGTAAAGTTGAATGTAAGATATAAGATATGGCAAGTCAAACACGCCCATACAAGACGTATTTCCATTATTACTCAAATAGGACAAGTATATTGTGTGAACAACGTATCAAATAATTGCCATGATAATCCTAAAAAGACAATGGCTTATTAATTAAGTTTCAGTGGTAGTTGATAAATGAAAAAATCTGTGTGAAAAAGAGAAACTTTACTTTTCTACAAAAAGGGAGATGCCAAATGTTTGAAATTAGTACAGTTTGAACGCAGAGACTAGTGCCTAGCTATGCAGCACCAACCAATCCACACAGAGATGATGCTGTTGCTATGCTCTATAGTTACCCCTCTCGAGAAACCCCGGAGGTAGATGTACTACCTCAGCAAACTTCCTTACTTGCACCCAAGACCTAGAAGAATAAAAACATATCAACCTATCACCTGCGTGTTAACAAAATGTGCACATATACTTTTTGATCAGTGTCCGTTTCTTCCCTTGGGCATCCGATGCAATCGATATCGCTAAAGCATTTGCATTGTTCAAACTCGTCTTGATTGTAATACAACAAATTACTGCCAAGATCGTGTGCTTATTCTGACTGATTAAAGAAACAACTAAGGAACTCTCTAAATAACAGGCTAAATATTACAGTCGTCATCCCTTGATATCTCTTAGAGATGGGCTAAAGAGGATGACATTTTCAGAACATGCTCATCACACCTTAGTTTGATGACTTTGTGCCTACTGACACCATTTTTGAAGAAAAAAAAAAGAACAAAAAATGCGAAATCCAGGGTGCCCCGGCCGAAAAGCTGGTCGCCGTTTCGGCTTTAAAAAGACATTTCTGGTTATAACTCGGCTATTTTTTGGTCAATTGTGATGGTTTTGGTGTCTAACCCCATGTTTTGGGGGTCAAGGAAATGGATTATAATGATAATTTTAGTGTAAAACCTAATCTTCCACATGATACTAACCTTTTGCCCATATTTAGGCATAAAATTTCCTTGCCTTTTACCCATACCCCAACTGCCATTTTTTGCATTTTTTCTGTATTTTTTTCAAGTAGTATTGACTACCATACTCTTAATAACAAGTTCTAGCTATCAATCTGGTGTTTTCTACCAACAATAGTACAGCAAGGGTTATGTTATACGTGTGTCATGCAGATACCGGTATGTGGCTGGTGCATTCAGGATGCATGGTAACTGTGCAACCAGTGCTAATACTGTTTCTGCATTATAGTGCCTAATGACGGTTGGAAGATATTACCTTTTTACACGTTCAAGTCTTTTCAGGAACAGAATATTCATATTTCTTTCTGTCAATTATTTCTCCGACATTAAGAATTGTAATGATGTTCAGATAAATTCACAGTCAACATAACAAACGAAAACTGCACAATGAAATTACTGACAGTGACATACAGGATAGTAACTATCATAAGAATCTAAGATAAAAATCATAACCCCATTAAAAGGGTATTTCTAACAACATATTCCTTTGTAGAGGGAGACAAACTGAAGAAACTCAAAAACTTGAGCCTTCACCCCTCTGGATAATATCTTTCTTTCATTTAACATATTCCTTATCATAATCATGAATTGCAAAAAGAAAAGGAAAATCATCAAAGAATGGACTTCTTAAAATATTATAAAATAATGAAGAATAACAGGTACATGCTAAGGAATGAACTCTCCCCTCAAAAGCGTGTATCCGTCAATGTGTTTATCTCTTGACCAATTTTCAGTGATAAAATGGACCTGCGTTTCTACTTTTTTCGACATTACATGTAGCGTGTACAATGGTAAAAACTTTGTGCTGAGATTTCAAAAACTTTGTTATAAAGATGGACGTGTCTTCGGTAACGCCAACTTTAATTTAAATTTTATTTAAAAAGAATACTGCTTTTACACAGATGAATTTAATTCTAATTTCTAGGACACACACACACACACAAAAAATCTCTGTTCAGTATGGGATTGTCCCCCAGGAGACGTCCCCGGGGCAGTTGTCCTCCGGGGGAGTTGTCCTCCGGGGGAGTTGTCCTCCGGGGGAGTTGTCCTCCGGGGGAGTTGTCCCACGGGGGAGTTGTCCCCCGGGGGAGTGGTCCTCCGGGGGAGTGGTCCCCCGGGGGAGTTGTCCTCCGGGGGAGTTGTCCCCCGGGGGAGTTGTCCTCGGGGGAGTTGTCCCCCGGGGCAGTTGTCCCCCGGGGGAGTCGTCCTCCGGGGGAGTCGTCCTCCGGGGGAGACATCCTCCGGGGGAGTAGTCCTCCGGGGGAGTAGTCCTCCGGGGGAGTTGTCAGGTGGGAGTAGTCCCCGGGGGAGTTGTCCTCCGGGGGACAAGTCCTAGACCCATTGTAAATGTATGTGTACTTTGTTTATAAAATACACCAATATTTTTGTTAGATTATGTATGGTCTTTAATATTCCGATACCATAAGTGGTGTAGGATAATACTTTATTTCTGGGCCACATGCTGTTTGTACACCTTATTTCTACAATGTGATACTCCTTTTGTGAGACTGGTACGCTGTGGGTTTTCACTAGCTGGAAATTCAATTTGTTGCATTAATTGTTTGTTTCTTTGGTTGGTTTTTTTTTTTTTTTTTTTGGTCATGAAACAACATATGCATAATGAGAATTGTTTGGTGATTGTGTTTTAATGATTTATATTAATATTTCTTTAACGATCACTTTTGAGGGGACCTCATAATCTGCGATTTTTTAGGGTAAACAGAAGATGGTTAATATGGATTCCAGTTGATGTTGTATGTTTTATTAATGTGGCCCATCCAGTGTAACTATCCCATTTTGTATACTATTATGCTGATTATTATGTGCATATTGAATTTGTGCTTTTATTTTTTAAGTATAACCTTAAGGGCACAGGTGTTTACTAGTGGTTGTAATTCATATGCTGCTTTTACCCTGGTTGCAGGCTGTCATGAAGAGTTTCTTTCCACTCCGTATGTTCTTTTTATGAAAGGATTATTTGTACACGTTGCTTGCTACACCAACTTTTTGGTGGTTTTTTTTTTTGTTTTTTGTTTTTTTGTTTTGTCTTTAAGGGCATTAATTGCTCGGGCTATATTCTTTACGTTGTAACTACAAGTTTTGTCCCGGGCATATCCTGTGTGCCAGCTTACACGATACACAGCATATACATGTACCTTTGTTTTATTATGTATACTTGCCTTCAGCATTATCCGTGTACCTGCGAGTTTCTATAACTTAGGTTCAAACGCCTTTGATATTTGCTAGTTTTTGTTCTTTTTGTATTGTATTCACTTATGGCGCCCATAATCCTCAGTCACCCACATAGATTTTTAAAATGTTAGTTAATGTATTGCTAAATTTGAAATTATATATGTACAACGTGTACACCTATTTTCCTTTGCCTTATGTTTTATTATGTGCCTTTCAAGTGGAGGGGTCTGTGAGGTTCATGGTCATACCTTCCATAGTTCCCAACTGTTACCTATAAACGATTGCCATGTTGTTTATAGTATGTGTGGGTTTTTTTTTTTTTTTTTTAATTATGCACACATTTTTGTAGTCTGTGTCCTTTGGCATGCACTATGTCCCATTGGGTGTGACAGATGTAGTCCCCTCCCCAGAGGTGAAGGGTAGGGAGTAGGAAAACTAAGGTGTGTTATTTTGCCATCTTTAATGGTGCAGCCTCACCTCCTTAGATAAATATGCATGACAGGTCAGCAATATGATTATGTTATTAAATCCAGTTTTATTCAGGGTTTTGTATTATAAATGCACATATACGTTTGTTTCGTACATATAGTAGAGATGAGAACGTTGGTAAGGTGATTTTATTTTTAACTTATTATATGAAGATTGTTTGTATACGAACAGTTATTGGTTGGTAAAGTATTATTATGTATGGTAGGCGCTGTTTAATAAAGAGTTCCTTATTTCTGTTAGTGTATAAAATTAGTTGGATCCATAATATTGCCGTGTAGAAATGGTTTCAATAATTTGTAATTTTTGGTAGGGTAATGTGATTGTTAGAAAATTTGATTTGATTTATACATGAGTATATATTTAGGTTTAGAGATTGAAGCCTTAAATAGTCGTTTATTTGTTAGGCGTAGCAAATCACATAGTGGAAATGAAAGAGATAAAAAGGAAAGAAGAAGTCACGCCAATATAGTTAGATTATTATAATAGCTGTGTTACATTATTTGTTACTAATGGCTTTCCATAGCCACTGTTATTGTTACGCACGTTGAGTTTCTGTGTTGGCCGTAAGCTCGTCTCGGCCACGGCAATAAATCGTTTCAACTACATCCGAATCGTCTGTTGTTTCCTTCTTCGGTAATGGCGGAGTCTCCAGGGCAACTTTAAAGGAGTCAACATTCGAAATGTAACGGATATCTTGAGGCAACTGATGAGGGAACCTTTGAATATATTTGGATTTAAGTGACAGATATCAAACACGCGTTTTGATGAAATATTCTGAAATTTGTCAATCCCCTAAGTTTGCTAAGTGTGTGGTTGGAGACCTAAAGGGGAGGGTATAGAAGGGGTATCGACCTCCCACTCGACGGAGATTTTGCACATTCAGAATTGAAATCCAATGCAAAATGAATGAAATAATTGGACAGTTTTCTATAAAAAAAGGAAGAAAATTTATCGCATTTCGAGAGTTATAGGGTGACGTTTGCCCCCTTGTCCTCCGGGATTGATGCTCTTGCATACGACGAAGCTGTTGCATTTGTAGAATTCAAATGAAAATAGCTCACAAGACATTTGGAATCTATGAAGCTCTCAATCCCCTATGACTTTTGGTGTCCTAAAATATGAAGGGGGACCAAGCGAGCAAAGGGTTCATTGAAAGGAGATATCATCCCCTCCCACACGACGGAACCTTTTTTTTTAAGTGAAGTGACAGGTCCGGTGCACAACTGCAATCTAAAAGTGTATTAAGTCCATGGAAAATCGACCAAACGGGAGAGGGTGAGGAAAGGGGTGTCCCCCTCCCAAACGAAAGAGACTTTTCATTTTTAGAATTGAAATTCAGCAATATGGGGCACACTTTTTGTGAAATATTTGGACAGATTTCTATCAAAAAAGCAAGAAAATCTTCTCATCTCGGGAATTGTGATTATGCGGCGGGGGGGGGGGGGGGGTGAACAAATGACATGTTTACCGTTGCAATGTTTTTATGGGGGAACTTTTTCTGTCCAAAAGCAAGAAATTCTTCTTATCTCACACTGTATCTCGGGAATGCTCCATACTGTACTGTACGGTCGATAAAAAGTAAACACTGTAGATATGTATAAAATCAGTGCTCCCAGAGCCCGGGGTGCGATTTTCCCCTCGAATTTCTGTCCCTGGTGCAAAATTTTAATAAAAAAGTAATAAAAAGATGATAAAATTAAATAAAAGAATTATTATTTAGCGTCCGGCGTTGCGCAGACTGATTTTTTTTTTTAATAATGTATTTTATAGGGTCTAAAGGCAGAAAGGGGATGCGTTCTCACCCAACGCACCCCTTCCCCCCCCCCCCCGTGACGCCCATGGTAATTTATAAGCTTTATACGGAGTGAGATCGCTAGTTATGTACAGTTTGACTGGCGTGTCACGCTCATCCCCGAAAATCTCATCCTATACTAATGATAAAAGCTTACATGATAACTGACATAGATAGGAATCGGATCTTGACACTTGTAGATTAAATTTTGAATTGTAAACATATCATTTATTAACTTTCCATCTCTGTCCTTTTCTCAAATACTTTCTCACTTTTATGTTCCCCTGCCATCTCTCTCAAATCTCTCTCTCCCTCTCCCTCTCTTTCTTTCTTTCCTTTTTAGCTGCTCTTACAAAATCCAGACAAAATCAATCAATTAATGCAGTTTACAACAATCGATGGAATATTCTGAGCACTTTGTTCCCTTTTATAAACTTAACGAATTCACATACACCACTCTAGATGCTTGGGCACAAAGATGACACATTTTCGGAGCTGTTTTCTTGGTCAATACGTTTTGGTTTTAATAAGCTTTCTCCTCGAAATTTAAATTTACTTTCTCGACAAGCATGTAAACGAACAAATAAGTAAGTATGAGGCACTATTAGCTAGTGTTTCTATAACTACCACATTATGTTATGAAGCAACAGAGCTCATCACTTCAAACATTGTCACAACAAGTCATGAAATGAAATCTAATCCCACTCAACTAAAAAAAAGAAAAAGAAAAAAAAATCTCCCTCCAAAAGATTCTTGGGTCCAGAGAAAAGAAACAGATCGATTTCTCATAACTTTTTGATTTTCATATTTTTTTTCTTTGAAAAAACTTAACAACCTTGTTGACCTTGTTGGTGTTATGATGTGAATAATTGAGCCTTACCGTTTAAGTACACAGGAATGTGTAAGACGCTCATCACTTATTGCATACTATTCATTCCAATATTTCAATTACAAAAATATTAAGAAACTGCAGTTTCGCATCATTGTCGGAAAGGTCATTGTTTAAGACTTATTACTGTTACTTATTTAAATGCAAGTCCCGGAAGAATTATTGTTACAGGCAGTGCTACAAATTATTGTCTTCAGTAACATTAGACATAGTTAAATCACCTCATTTCTAACATAAGAAAGATAGCTTGTTTAGTATTTCGTAAATAACAGTGAATTGATTTATCTTGTTGATACAATAATGAGACATCCCGATAAGATAAGGCAACATCTATACGTTTTACATTGTCGAGCAATTCTAATGAGAATTTTATAATGGATGTACTTTCTAAAAAGTTTAAAAGAAGAAATATTTGTATAATTTGAGATATCTAAGATTAAAGATGCAGAGAACAAAGTAATTGAAAGATTATGTAATGATTATTTGATGATTTTAAAATGAAAATTACTTTATGTAACGAGTGCAGTATCATTAAATTGATAGATTTTATTTCATTTTCTAATGACGAAAACGGCATTTGTCTGTTTTACATTTAAACTCTTCATCTAGACTTCATGTATATAGTTGCAACAGCTCGCGCTTCTTATAGAAAGTTTTTTTTTGCTGTTGTTGTTGCTCTCCCTCTCTCCCTCTCTCTCTCTTCTCAAGAACAATGCGTATACTAGTAAGAAGATCATAATTAAACCGCAAGACTACTACAATTGCAGAGAGAAATGTTAACTGCACTTTAGCATTACTCTCTAAAAAAAAAATCGAGTGAAAATATTCACTCTTAAAGGTGGAGTGAATACAAAAAGAGTGAATCTAGAGTGAATTTGGAGTGAAATGTTTATTTTCACTCATTTTTCGAGTGATCCCTGAGGTCTCTCCAAAATGAGTGAAAATAAACATTTTCACTCAAAATTCACTCCAATTTCACTGTAAATTCACTCTTTTTTTGTATTCACTCCTTTAAGAGTGAATATTTTCACTCGATTTTTTTAGAGAGTATGTCTGATGGTAAATTGATATTAGCGTCTTCACATGTACACATAGTATATCCCATAACAAAAATTAATGTCCAACTTAATTAGCACCGATACACCACACAGCCCTGATACAGGATTATAACTGAAAGGAGTTCTATGCTCAAACTTTGTATAAATGCAGAATCTATAATACAAGAGAGTGTAAAAGTTTGGCATTAGTTATACATATTTGATACCGTTCATCGAAACAATAGGCATGCAGTATTAAAGCGTTACACAATGATACCAATAATGGAACTGATTGCCATAGTGCCCTACATCGAAGTAAATAAGCACTGAAGTGATCAGTGTGACGCCTGTCTGATGATCAGGAGGTCGTAGGTTCGTATCCTGCTCGAGTATGCATTGGTATGTATACGCCAATGATTTTTAATCATAATTACTTCTAAAACACTGATCAATTCGATGCTTATATACGTCGATGTAGGACAATTTGTCAATCGGTTGCAATACAAACACCTCGATGGCAGAATTCTATGACTTTGATAACAATAATGATTATAAATCTGTTATACTGCACAATTTCTGTTCATAAGGAGTATACTAAAAAACGCATAATCATCAAACCGCAAGACCATAACTGCAGAAAGGAATGTATAACTTGCACTCGAGTACTGAGTATATGATATATATTTATATATATTAGTGTGTGTGTGTGTGTGTGTGTGTGTGCGTGTGTTTGTCTGCGTGTGTTTGTCTGCTTCAGAAACGGGTTTTAATCTAATATCACATCGCATCCTGGTCGCTGATGAAGAATGCGATGACTAACCTTTTTCGGTGTCTTGTTTCTAAAACATGCGCTTTCCTCGCCAGAATAAAGCGTTTATATGCCATCATTTTAGGTTTTTATCACATATATTTCTGATGGCAAATTATAGATAAAAGCGTTTTGATAATATATCCGGTAACAAAACGTCCATCTTAGCACTGATACACCTCTCAGCCCTGATACAAGGCTCTAACTAATTTAGGGAGTTTTATATACTAAATTCTTGTATAATGCAAAATTTATAAAAAAGTGTACAACTTTATCATTGGCTATTTGTTGCTGTGCATAAAAACAAAAATAAGCTAGTACATTGTAGTATTAAGTGTTACACAATGATTATAAAGTTAATTTAAATCTTAAATATACATCTACAGGAATAGACTCAACTGTTCATAGCAACATAATAAAAAAGCAAGAGAAAGAAACAGATTCATTACCAAAATAACACATTTAACTCTTAAGTGAAAAATCTCACAATATAATGAGAATGCCGAAAGTGCAAGAGGAAAACGCTGAAAATATTTAGGATCATAATCATCATGATCACCACATCTGTAAACCTCAAGTCGCAGAGTTTATTGTTAGTTTTATGAGGGAAATGAGACTCGCCTTCCTGGTTTTATCAATTTTGTCACTAAAACCATCAACATCAATAAGCATCTTTCAAAATCCTGATTTCATAATGAGTTTCATTAACACAATCTACTTCAAAAACACGAATCTTTGTACACCATACACAATTGTGATGACATGTTTATGTATCATACGTACATGCAACATAACTTTAAACATACAGTATTTGAATCACAATAACATCCATAACAAGAAAATGTTTCATCTATAGATTCATAAATATTTTGTATCTTTGTTTAGTTATGTACAATCTGTTATTTCTGTGTTTTAATGTTGTTGTTTTGCGTGACCGCATATATGTTCAAGGTCAAGTTCAAATTTATTTTCTTTTCCATCAATAAACAAAGAATATTATCGATACAGTGTATAAGCAGAACATATTTGTAACAAATACGAAAACGTAAAATTAAGAAAATATATGTCATAATGAGTAACCAAAAATATAAACGTATTTTTTTTTTTGTAAATATGTGCATAATCATGCATAGAAGGCAAATTTAATAAGGATGGGAATGGAAATGGAGGGTCCCACTGAAAAGCAAACGTTTTCTCTACGTTTTGGAAAATGGCTGTGCAAATACTGAAGGGAAATGTGTATGAAATATTTAAAGATCAAGTTAACATCAGTTGAATAACAAAAAAAAAAAAACAGGACCAGTCTGTCGTGTCTAAATTAGCACCCAGCGCCTATTGTAATAGCCTGGCTAAATTTTCGTGTGTAATTGTTCGTTTTGGTAAATTATATAATATGTTATAACTGCAAACCTATAGTTTAAAGAGAAACTAGTCGAGATGGGTAAATGGTCTGAGTAATGTAAGGGAATCGGGAGGAAGAAAAATATTTTTGGTCACATTTTCCTGGTATACACGACTAAATGAATAATGTCTGTGCAATAACATTGCTACATTACAATATACTTTATTCGCATTCCTCATGTCAGGCCATGCAAAATATGTATCCACTTTCCTTAGGGAGAAGACCTCATTCAATGTTGATAGAACCATTCTACGACTCTTCTACAAGTCTGTAATTGAAAGCGTGTTGCTTTTCAGTTGTGTGGTTTGGTATGGCGGGTGCAGAAAGGAAGATTTCAAGAAACTACAGAAAATACCAAATTATGCTGGCAAGATGACTGGTTATGTGACAAATCTGAAACAGGAATACAATGATATGATTTCGAAACAAAATAATGTCGCAAATACTTGGAAACGTTATAATCACCCTCTTCAACAATGTTACACTTTAATGGGGTCAGGGAAACGATACCGGTGAATGGTCTTGAATATATAGCTTCATGGATTAAAATGTTGCATCGTGCACCCTTGAAATAATGTAAACCACCAATTGTTTTCAATTTTTCGTGATTCAGATGAAAATACAAAAGAATTCCGACTTTTGCGGCCATTTTGGCGGCCATCTTGAATATCCTAAAACCCTCAAGGATCAAAAAAGTCTCCTCGTGCTAATTCAGATTCAGCAACCTCGAAATAAAGCAAAACCACCGATTATTTTCATTTTTTCCTCTTTTCAGATGAAAATACGTATATTGTCACAAATGTACACACAAGTAGTTATGTACATGTATCAAGGCTGTATGCATGGTTGTTTAATGTGTATGTACACAGGTGAACCAGATTAATGGAGAACATTCTATATGATACAGATAGTACATACAGGCTGACCAGATCAGTGAAGAATTTTCTACGTGGTATACAATGTAGCTACAGTACATGCATGTGACAGGAAATACATTATAGCTCACTCAATCAAGAATGATTTTGCCCATTCCAGAATATTCTAGGAAGTGCTGGCTGAGTGAGGCACTGCCCTTGTAGCCCAATGTGATTGGTAGTTAATTTTGGCAATGATGTTATGCACATAGTTAGACAGTGAGTCATCCAGGATTCCTGGAATTTGGACTTGCTAGTATGTTCAGGTATGTGGCCCCAGGTTGGAGAAAATTACAGAATGTACTAGAAAGGGGTGAATGGATAGTTATATAAGCTGGAGAAATTCTGAGGTAGGCAGAGTACCCAACACCTCTGCTCTGAGAGTTACGTCACTTCTGGCTCTGAAGCGACTTGTTATAGTCAGTCCTGTGTTACCTGCTGACCTGCTATACAAACTGTGTTTGTGGAGATAAGGCCTGGGAGACATTTTGCCTGCAGAGAATTAATTTGCCTACATTGGAGATAGACTCCATATTTTAGTGTCAATGGACATTGTTACGGCAAAGCTGTGACGGGCTGGAGTCCTTACTGGACATTATAAAGTGAATCATCATTCAACGCCGCAACTGGACGTGGTCGTCATAACGTTTGGATTCTACCCGTTTTGCTGTGGACATCTATCGTGGACTTTACCCCGGATTTATACTGTGGATTAATGCAACCTGTGCCTTTGGAGTTACGTCGGAGGAATCATTCATCGGTGCGTCAAGGATCATTCATCGCTGCATCGAACCTCGTATCTGAACATTTTCAAAGGACTACTTGATAACATAATATGTAAGTGATTCTATTACCGATTTGTAATTGTTTCTATTGATCATTATTGTACTGATGTGAAAACCGATTACGAGTCTGTACCCACAATATCGCTGTTAATAAACCGCCTGAACATTAGTTGATTGTTTCTTTTGTGCGATCATTCTCAGAGTGATTTTGGTCGTAACAAAATAGGAATTTCCAATTTTGAAGGCCATTATGGCGGCCATCTTAAATAATTAACTTAGTTGAATCATGGTGATTCAGATTCAGCACCCTAGAAATAGGGTAAAAACACCAACTGTTTTCAACTTTCAAGATTCAGATAGAAATGTAGAACTTGGGAATATCCGGTTTTTGCATCCATTTTGGCAGCCATCTTTAATATCTCAAGACCGGCCCTCAAAGATACGAGAGTTCCATCGTCCAGTTTCGAATTCAGTACTCCCCGAAATAGGGTAGATCCATCAAAAAATCACAGGGCAGACTGCAAAACAAGTTTAACCCCAAAATCTGGCTTTGCCACCCAGAATAAGATGCGGGTTGTGCCCGGTAACCTTCCCTTGTCAACCCCTGCTTGGATTTACCCGCCAAATCCAAATACTATACAGGCCGTGTCACATCTATCCGGGCAAGCTACGCGGGCTTGTGGCGAGGAGGTAGTTTCCAGCACGTAGAAGATTTTCAGCGGGCGAGCAAGAATGTTTGCAATTTTCATTCATGCCTTCTCATACCGTACGCATGTACGGGGGGACTTCTGCAAGGCTCCGCACGCAAGGCTGGTGTGACACGGCCTTCAGTTACGACAAGCCTTACACTAGATAGCAGCCGAAGACCTCAGTTGGCTTGAAATCATCACACGAAATATCCTTCGCCAGTTTACCACCTCTTACCGGATAGACAAAGTCTTTCTTCAGCCTCGACAGCAAAATGACCAAACCCGTCTTTATAATGACTTGGAGTAATGAATTCTGACTGTACGCCCTGCTCCACGAGGGGCCTTCTTCCTCTTCTTCTTCTCCTTCTTGTGGTTAAGTTAGCCTCATTCAATAAGATGAAGATTCTTGCAGACTATGTTATTTACATTTTAATGCAGTTTATTTACAGATATTTACACGCACATAACAAATATGAGGAACAAGACTAGCCACTGTGATCAAACGCAAGTCGTTACGAAATTTCCAACGACAGGAAATTCGTTCTGCGGACGTCCAGAAAACCTTTGAAAACCGTCGAGAACGTTCAAAAAACATTTTAAGAACGTCTAAAAAGTATTATGACCTGTTCCAGAACGTTTAGAGAACCTTTCATATCCGTCTGGAACGTCCAGAAAACCTTTTAAGAACGTCTAATGCTTATTTTTTTGCTGGGTATTTAAAAGATATATAAAGTATAGTTATGAGATTATACAGGCCCAGTCTGGAATTAATGTACCCAAATCTTATATAATCTTATCCTAACCTGTTCCTAACGTCCTACCACATATACCTATACTATACGTCCTATTTTCAATTGATGAATCTGTGTCACTTTCTTTGGTATACCAGCAAAATTTTGTAATGCATGAAGACATCGTTACTAAGAGTAGATCACACGCACCCTAATTATACATATTTACATTTGAAAATACCGAGGGCAATAAATACAGGGAATTCCAGCCCCTTACTGTTCTCGGAAAGAACGAATGGCGATGCGATTCAATTCTCGAGTATGGTATCTGATAGGAATGTGGTTTGATTAGCCTGTCGTTTTCTCTGCGCTGTTCCAGAGTGGTCCAATCAAGTTCTTGCAGCATTTTGGTGATAATTGAGGCATTATGGTAGCGATTCAAAGTGAATCTCGTTGTTCTTCTCTGGACAATTTCCACTTTGTGGATAAGGTTCTTGGAAGATGGGACCCAAACTGAGGAAGCATACATTGGTCGAACCAAAGTCTTGTAAGCTGTGGCTTTGACATCAGATGATTTTATGGAAAGAATGCGTCTAGTTATTGATGTGTTGGGCCCCCTCAAATCAGAAGCGATGGTTGCACCACAGTACTTTACTGATTCAACAGATTCAAGATGGGCGTTATTTAGATGATACACGTGTTGCACCTTTCTTCTTTTCCTGGAAATTGTCAAAACCTTGCACTTATCTGTGTTCAAAACCATCATCCATTGATTTTTTTTTTACTTTGTTTAGGTCCTCTTGAATATTTTGTTTACGATGTTGATTGTCACCCAGCTAACATTTGCAAGTTTTCTGAACGTTCTTGAAACGTCCCAAGTTGGTTATTTGGACGTTTTGTCTAAACGTTTTCAGAACGTCTTTTTGTCGAAGGTTTTCGACGTATTTAAAACGTTTAAAATGGACGTTATTGAAATGTTTTTAAACGTTTAAAAATCAATAAAAAAAAACTTTCGGAAATTTTTAAAGACCTGCAGTAAACCTCTTGAACGTTATAGACGTCAGCAAAACATTCTAAGAATATTCAAAATGTTCTGTGGACGTCCAGAAAACCTTTGAAAACCGTCTAGAACGTTCAAAAAACGTTTTAAGAACGTCTAAAAAGTCTTATGACCCTTTTCAGAACGTTTGGAGAACCTTTGATATCCATCTAAAACGTCTAGAAAACCTTTTAAGAATGTCTAATGTTTATATTTCACAGGGTATTAAAAAAATTATGATATTTTATATATTTTCTGAGACTAATGTGTCCTAATCCTGTATAATCCTATCCTAACGTATTCCTAATGTTTTACCATCTATGTATTCCCAATTGATGAATCTGTATCACATTCTTTTATGTACCACCAAAATGTTGTAATGCATGAAGACATGGTTACTAGAATTAGATCACACACACACTTTTGAAATCGTTATGTGTTTGCTGAGCAGTGGTCATGTAGGAAATTGCATCGTCGGCAATACTAAGTCCCCACTTTGACGCTGTATATGCAGGGGCCACGGAACGTTTTTTTCTTCAGTGTGTGTGTGTGTGGGGGGGGGGGGGGTCTTGATCAACCCCCCCCCCCCCCGCTTAGACGCACCGGCTCGTATCCAGGATATGATCTTGGGGGGGGGGGGGGCAGTTACTATGCGAGGGTGCGAAGCGACCGAGCCCGAGCGGATGGAGCGAGAGGGGTAGGTTGTGGGAGGGGGTGTCCGCCTGCCACGGTGAGAACTTATTGCAATTTGATGATGTATATGGTGCAATTTGATGCATGTTCTTGCGTGTCTTATCTACTTGAAACGGCCCCACTTGTTTAAGGTAGCAGGATGTTTGGTAGTTGATTATTATTGAACAATTTGCCTATAAAGTGGTAACATTCAAATAAACTTCTTGTATTAATTCTAAAAATGAATTTCATGAACGCTGTCGGTTAAGCAATCAAACAGAAAAGGCAAGCACACGAGGGTGTACATAAGGGACATTTCTTCTCCCACACGAAGGTGATTTTATATTTTCAGACCTGAAATTCAGCGACCTGGTGCAAAGTTTTGGTGCAGTACTTTGGTGCAGTACCCCCCCCCCCCAAAAAAAAAAGAAGAAAATAATGGAAATGACTCGGTTTTTTTTTTTTTTCAGGGAAGTGCTAATAGCAAAATTATGGAATTTAGCTCTTATTTCTAGTGTGCATCATCTCTGTATATGTACAAAGTCTAGTGAGGTAGAGCTTAGGGGAGGGTGTGGGAGGGGGATGCCCCTCCCTATCGACGAAGCTTTAGCGTTTTTATGCCTCCGCCACGAAGTGGTCCGGAGGCATTATGTTTTCGGGCTGTCCGTCCGTCCGTCCGTCCTTCCGTCTATCCGTCCGTCCTTCCGTCCGTAATGAATTTTGTGGACAGCGTAACTAAAAAACCTTTTGAGGTATCCTAATGAAACTTGGCATGTATGTGTATTAGGGAGTGAAGTTGTGCCTATCAACTTTTGGGTGCACATGCTCAAGGTCAAAGGCCAAAAGGGCAACGTCAAATATGTAAAATTTCACTATTTCCACCATATCTATGCAATGCCTGAAGATATTTTCTTGAAACTTAGTGTACACATGTATTACCCAATTAAGATTCTCTGGTGAAGGTTTGGGGTCATGAGGTCAAAGGTCAAAAGGTCAAAGGTTAAGTAAAAATATTAAAACTTCACTCTTTTCTCCGTATCTTGGAAATTGTTCAAGGTATCTTCATGGAACAGTATACATGTACTGACTGGTAGTGATTATCTAGAGAATTTAGGGTTCATGGGTCAAAGGTCAGGGGTCAAAGGTCAAGGGCAACACTTCAAAATTTTACTATTTCCCTCATATTTATGCAATGCCAGCAGCATTATTATTTTTTTTACACTTGGTGTATGCATGTACATGTATAACCTAATAGAGATTCTCTGGAAGCTTTCTTTTTTCTTCTTTTTTTTTGTTTGCCTCAAAGGTCAAAAGGTCAAAAATCAAGGGAAAGTGCTGAAATAACTTTTTCCTCAATATCTCAGAAGTGCCTCAAGTTATCTTGAAACTTACTACATATTTATGCATGTTGTGCCTGACAGTGATTATCCTATGAATTTTAGGGTCAAAGGCCGGATGAAAATGGTAACAATGAACTTTTCAATACGGAAATTGCACTTTTTCTCCATACCTTGAAAATTACTCAATGCATAAACTTATGAATGGGTCAAAGTAAATCCCCAAATATATGCTCTCCTTTTCATCCAATTAAACCTAGGTCAAGGAAGGTGAACATTCAACACATTTGTGACAAACTTGTCATTTTAATAATTTGCCAATTTTGTGAAAATGTAATCACACATTGTCTACATGTACTATAGACCTATTAGGAGAATCATGCATTATGGAGGAGGCATACCAGGCGCCTTAGCGACATTTCTAGTTGAAACTGAAATAAAGCGATCTGAAGCACTTTTTTTGTCCCCGCCGAACGAGTTCGAGCAGGGGACTATGAAACGGGCTCCGTACGTGTGTGTGTCCGTGTGTCCGTCCGTCTGTCCGTGTGTGCGTCCGTGTGTGATCAAAATCTTCAATTTGCTACTTCTCTGTCATTTATGAGCCAATTTTGATTCTGTTTGCTTTATATGATAGCACTACATGGGAGCTTTGAAACTTCTACACAGAATTTCAGTTGTGACCTTTGACCTTGACCTTTGACCTATATTGTACATTTTGCTACAAAATGCTACTCCTTCGCCATTTCTAACCCGATTTCGATTCGTTTGCTTTATGTGATAGCACTAGTGGAGGGCTTCAAAACTTCTACACAGAATTTTGACCTTTGACTTCTTTGACCTTTGACCTTGATTTTTTGATCTGTAATGTACATTTTGCTACAAAATGCTACTCCTTCGCCATTTCTAACCCGATTTCGATTTCGTTTGCGTTATGTGATGGCACTAGGTGAGGGCTTCAAAACTTCTACACAGAATTTTGACCTTTGACTTCTTTGACCATTGACCTTGATTTTTGACCTTTATTGTACAATATCTAAAAAATGCTACTCCTTCGCCATTTCTAATCCGATTTCGATTCCGTTTGCTTTATGTGATGGCACTAGGTGAGGGCTTCAAAACTTCTACATGGAATTTTGACCTTTGACTTCTTTGACCTTTGACCTTGATTTTTGACCTGTATTGTACATTTTGCTACAAAATGCTACTTCCGGCGGGAACATATATTACGCACCGCGTAATTTCTACTTTTCCTTGTTTTTTGGGGAAATTCGGAAATTGTCATTTCCCAAAGTATATTAAGTCTATAGAGGGGACCAATCAATGGGAGGATGGCAAGATACCCCTCCCATATTCCAGGGAGCTATTTTTTTCATTTAGAACTGTAGATTTAACTTGGGCACTTTTCTGTTGGAATATCTGGAAATTTGTCAATTAGAGAAGTGCAAGTCTGTGGAAGGACACATATCTGGAGGATGTGGGAGCAGATAAGCCAAGGCTATTCCCCCTCCTACATGAGGGAGATTCTGTATTTTCTGATTGCGCAGTTAAACGTTTTGGTGGATACATTTTGTGGCGTATTTGGAGAACTCAAAGTGTAGCCATAGTCTACTTGTATGAAAAAGGGGGGGGGGTTGGGGTGGAGGGGGGCAAACAGGGAGAAAGCGTGGGAGAGTGCTATCCCCAACCTTTCCGTGCGACCGAGCTTTTGCCTTTTTAAAGTTTAAATTGAGATATATCGTATACGCATATTTGATGGAATATTCACGAAATGAAAAAAAAAAATGTCGGGGAACTGAGAGAGGAAAGGGTTGATTAAAAGGGAATAACTTTATTGTACATGAGGGAACTTTTGATTTTTTTGGAATGTAAGTGGTGCTTATCAGACTGGAACTTGCTGTAAGGGCGGAATCTTAGGAAATTCAAATTTTATTGGGCGTTGTGAGTGTTTCCCCGATTTTTCCTCTTATTTTTCTTCCTTTTTGCTTTTTTTTTTCACGAACCAAAAGTGTGTGTGTGTGGGGGGGGGGGGGGGGGGGGCTGCAGCCCCCAGCCCCCCCCCCCCCGGTTCCGCGGCCCCTTGTATTTACGTTTTAAAAATGTCCATCTTATACGAAGACCTATATATATACCTTAAAAAAAAAGTTTATGAAACTTTCTGTGTTTGCTTGGTTGTTTATGATGAGGTTAGAGTAAAGATTAGGGTTAGGGTTAGGTTTAACAATAACAATTAACAATTGATATGATTTTTACAGCGGGTTTAGGGTATACAGTTTGGGTTAGTACTAGGATTAGGTTCAGAATTAGGATTAGGGTTAGGGTCAGGCGAAGGGTCCGGGGTAATTGCCTATTAGGGGGTAACTGCCCTAGACCCCCTCATCAGCGCAATTACTCCCCCCCCCCCGGCCAATTACCCCCCCCCCCCCCCGCTAAATACTTGTTAGTGATAAGGTTAGAGTAAAGATTAGGGTTCGGGTTAGGCATAGAGTTTACCTCTTCATAACACAATTTGAAATTGGGAATAACTGAACAATAACGTAGGTAAGTTCATTCTTAACACAGAAAAGTTTAACCCAGCATAAGCCTTTAGATGTCAATGTCTTTTGTCAAATTGAACTAGTTCTCAAATCTATATTTTTTTTATTTCAATATTCATAAATGGGCATTAATATTCATTAGTCATTCAGAAACCAACGACGAACACGTAGCGGACCAAAGAAAAACATTTTTTTAAACGTTCATTGAAGACGAAGTCAACGTAGCAGACTTATCAAAAACGTATTGTAACGTCCATTGACGTTTTTAAAACGTTTTCAAAAAAAAAAAAAAAAACCTGTGCTTTGCTGTAAATGCTAAGTCCCAACTTTGGTGCTGTATATGTACGTTTTAAAAACGTCCATTTTATACGAACACGTACGAACGTCAAAAAAAAAAAAAAACACTTCTGAAATCGTTATGTGATTGCTGGGCAGTGGTCATGCAGGAAATGGCATCATCGGCAAAAAGGCGAATCTTTGACGCTAGACCATCAGGCAAAAGTCATTAATGTAAAGCAGAAAGACGCAAGGCCCGAGAACTAAACCCTTGATGCACTCTAGATCCTACCGCTATTGGAGAAGATGTAATACAATCCAAAACGACCCTCTGACTTCTTCCATTGAGAACGCTTTGAATCCATTTCAGATTTTCCCCCTGATACCATATTAGTAGTCCAATTTACGTAAAATCCACTCCTGTCCAACCTTGTCAAAAACTTTTAGGCCTGGAGTAGATCGCATTGTGTTTTGGTTGTCGTGAATAGCAACATGTCCATCCTACAGAAAAACAACACCTCTGACACCAGTATCTTTCAGAATAACCTGCTGTTTGCCTTTTACGTCGTAGACAAGTCCTCCAAATCAAGAACCAGCTGCAATTTGAAGAAATTTCATTATGCAGTACAACAGACATGACAGATCTTAAAAAAACCTTCTCATTAAAGTTTTATAAAAGACACATAAGTATGTCTTCAAAACTATAGTTAAATAAGATCCCTAAATAAACGAAGCTACATCACGCACTCAAATGTAATTCGTTGAACGAATCAGAATGCCGCTAAGATGACGGAGGAACCCTCGACGACGACGGCGGCGGCGGAGTGGGAACCCTCGGCGGCGGCGTTGGAGCCCTTGGTGACGGCGAAGGAACCCTTGACGACGTCTTTGGTGGCAGCGGCGGCGGAACCATTGACGACGACGTATTCGGTGGCCGCAAAGACGATGACCGCGGCGGCGTACCTTTTATAACGTTTGCTCTGGAATGCGTATCGGGGTGTAGAGTAACAATCACTCCAAGATCAAGCTCATTCAAACCTGTCCCTCCTCGTCTAATTTGCTTGAAAACAACGCGCTGTCCTTGCAAAGTCGTATTCAGTGGCACTTCGTAATTGGGATCACTCTTTCCGAGAAGGTCTTCCAATTGTTGACATAAGGTATCGTAGGTAGTCAACGCTTCGCCCTCTAGATGTGTCTTCATACTATTTTCAATCAGCTCACTAATTTTCTTGATCTGACTGATTTGTTGCTTGCTGGCATCTCTCATCCCTCGAAGCTCTTTTCGATACACCCCGATACGCCCCGTACAATTTGTGATCAGGTGATCTCTTCTCTCCTGAAGCTGTTGGATCGACTCTTCGCACGTCTGTTCGATCTCTCGGGAGAGCTTATCCAGGATTTGCTTCATCTTAGCATCCTGGTCCTCGACGAACACCATGTATTCATCAATCTTCGACATCTTGACGTCGGCTCGACCACGCAGCTCACCGATCTTCTTCTTCTGTGCATCTTCATATTCTTTGCCGTCAAGGACCTTGTGCCCCGCTTGACTGTGTTCCATCATGCCACAACGGAAGCAGACGAACTTCTTGCACTCTACGCAGAAAAACTCCTCATCCTCGAACTTGTGCTTCTTACATTTACGGCGTTTCTTTTCGGAAACTCTCCCCGAAGCGATGCCGCCCATCACCTTCACAACTTCATGTCCCACAAACTTGTCCCACCTGTCATGAGTCTTGTAGCAGTCGACGCACATGTAGTCGTCGCATTCGTGGCAATAGGTGACGGCTTGTGGCCTCTCGTTTCCACTGCACACCGTGCAGTCTAGGCTCTCCTGGTCCTTGACATCTTCGATTAGAGACTTGATTGGATAGTTACACTGCAACAGGTCAACATTTCCTTTAGGGACGTTGGTGATCTTGCGGCAAACTGGACAGGTTAGCTTGCGCCCTTTTTGAGAGATAGAAAGTTGAAGCAGACAGTCTTTGCAGTAGGTGTGGGAGCAAGACAGGAGCCTTGGATCAACGAAGACGTTTAGGCAAATGGGGCACTGGAGGTTTTGTGCAACGAGATTTTTTACACTGGTTGCCATGGTGACGTTCCTGAGTATTAGAAAAAAAAATGGTTGATTCCATGAGACACTCTCTACTTTGTCAACTCTGTCAATAATCTGGTACCAAGGTAAAGAATCATATCATGAGACCTTCAATAATACCTTCAATAACGCTGTCCCACGTAATCAGTATGTCAAGCAAACAATCAATAAAACATTTAATCAATAGGGGGATTCACACGTATGCAGGTTAGCACGTTACAAAGGTCGAGATTTACGTCGCAATCGAAACTTTAGAGTGGATCCAGGAACTCCTTAAAGGGAGGGGCGCAATGCGAGGGAGTGTAGCGAGCGAGGGGGGGGGGGATGGGTGGGTGGGAGATATATGAAGGGTTTGTTTGCAAAAACCGATAAGTCCATTTTTGAAGATTTTGAAGTACGATCTCTGTCATAAAGTACAAAATGATACCTTTTAAATGATATATTGGTCACTACATATAAAGGTATATTTTTGAAGTTATGGTCAAAAGAAGCAAAAATTTTCTTATTATTCTCTTTATTTTTCTTGACCTTTAATCGCAAATATCTCCATTTGGCAAATATGGACTTATCGGTTTTTGCAAACAAACTCTTCATATGTTCGCCCTCCGACGGTTGGAAAGTTTTTGTTCTTATGCTGGTCATCGTGCGATTTCATCCATACACATGGTGTACTTTTCATGACATTATAATTCTGGAAATATAAACCAGAGGACTATATATTTCGGTCACATTTCCCTTTAATAGCTTTTCTGTCACCGAAAACAATTTTTTCAGTTACAGTGCTCTATTAATGTACTACTAATTTTTGCATTAGATACCTTATGCTGGCAGGGGGTCAACCTGCTCAACCTGATTTCACTGTTGGAGGAGGGCAAAACGTGAACATACTTGTAGAATATCTGTGCGAGGGAGCGGAGCAACCGAGAGGGGAAGGGTGTCTCACACGAGGGAGATTTTGCATTTTTTTTAAATCTGAAATTCAGGATCTGGTGCACACTTTCGGATTTGTCCCTAAAAAAAAAAAAAAAAATGAATATTTACACATATGTGGATGACGAAATCGCGGTGTCTCAGCTCTTGTTCCGCATGTGCGACATTGCTGTATATCAGTATCCGGAAGTTGACGGGAGAGGGAGGGGGGTTGTGAAGGATATACCCTCCCCCTCCCCCCCCCCCCACGCACACACACAACGAAGATTTCGCATTCTTCGAATTGAAATTAAAAACGATTTCACGCGCATTTTGTCGATAAGTATGGGAAAATTGTCGATTCCCAAAGTGTCCTGTGTCTTAATCTATATGAATTGGAAACGGGGGGTACATGAAAAGATCATGAGGGAACTTTTGAATATAGTGGAATTGAAGTGACAGATCTGGTGCACATTTTTTGACAAGATATTCTGAAATTTGTCAACTCCCCCCCCCCCCCTTACCAGGGAGAGTGTGGGAGGGGGTATTCATATTTTCAGAATTGAAATTCAGCAATCTGGTGCGCACTTTGCGTAAAATATTTGGACAGTTTTCTATCAAGAAAGCAAGAAAATTGTCTGCATCTGGGGAATCATAGGGGGAGGGAGGAGCAGCTAAATTATATTTTTGCCCCCTCCCTCCACGCGGCCCCAGGATCGATGCTCCTGTTTGCTAGTGAGGAAATCTGCGATTTTCGACTTGATTCCTGCCATTGCGCCAAGTGCTGCTGGTATCGACATCGCGATATGTGTAGTAACATGTACGTGTAGGCAGCTGCAACACGCAGGAATATGCAATAATCAATATAGTAGGGCCTACGTGTAGGACTACAAATACTGAAAACCCTATTTCATCGAACAGAAATATTAATGAAATAACCAGTAAACAAAATGACAAATTTAAGCAATTAATATCAAAGGGGCGGGCGCCCCGTGCGCGACGCGCCCCGTGCGCCCGTCCCTGAATCTGCTACTGAGCTCGACTTATCATTTGCATGTGCGCGCGCGCGCGCGCACACACACACACACACACACACACAAGAAAAAAAAAAAAAAACCACACAAATTACCGCGCGATCAGCAGAGCGATCGTCAACCTAATAAAATATTGGGGCAGATATGTAAAACAGATTTCAAATTCAAAATTCAAATTCAAACTTTATTTTCACTTTTTCTCAACAGAATAAACAAAGAAATATAAATCTGGCATGCATGTCGTTGAGATTACACATACCCAGCCTGGGATAACAACATGATCACGTCTATGATCAGTATAAAAAAGAAAAGGTACAATCGTATAATCTGCAAAAAATAAAAGTGAAGGTACCCACTCATTTCATTCATTTCATTTCACACATGCATGTTCACATGCATGTTTTTTTTTTTTCATTTCCAATCAAACACAGGTAATACACTTTGACATGATTACATATATTGGAACATAATAATACACATTGGTTCTTAAAAGAACTTCATGGAAATGAAAATTGAGGGGCTGCTAAAAAGCGAACTTGTAGATTGCAGTCCCCTCACTTACGTTACATTACTACAATACATGACTTTATAACACAATACAACGATACATGTACCGTACAAGCTAATCATTGAAAGTATACAGTTTTCATTCAATCGAATCGGATGGTTACATGAAGTATACGCTTTCACATGTATACACATACACATACACACATACACACACATACACATACGCACACACACGCACGTATACACACATGTTTGCATCCACATACATTGTGCACACACAGAAGAGAGTAGGGAAAGAGAGGGAGGGAGGGAGAGAGGGGGAGTAGAGAGAGCGAAGGGCAGGTCAGCATTCTCGATGCAGGGTGAAGAAAAAAGAACAACAATTCCAAACAGTCAAACTAATCATGGGGTACATAATTGGAGAATGAGCTAATCAAATATTTCTTTAAATTACTAGAGAATGATTTCAAACTAATGGAATCTTTTATATTTTTCCCAAGGGAATTCCAAAATTTGGGGCCACTGTAAATAAACGTGGATTTTGTAAATAGAGTTCGGGTAAGGGGCAAATGATACTCATCTGTTTGACGAGTGGGGTATTTATGAATATTTTTATTCTTATTAAACATATTTTCAAAAGCTAAAGGAAGTGAATTATTATACAAACTGTACATAAATTGACCAAGGTAATAATAATACAAATCCCTTACTTTCAAAACCTTATTCTCCACAAATAATCCGTCAGTATGGGAATATTTGGAGGTATTACATATTACTCGAAGTGCTTTTTTTTTGTAACAAAAGACTATGCTTTATCATGTGGGTACCTCTGAGGGAAAGGGGAAATAAGGGGGGGGGGATGAAAAGCTTAGGGCCCCTACAACAGTTACTATACAAAGAGTGCGGGAAACTGGGGAAATTGGGAATAGAAAGAAAAAGAAAGCAAAAGTGTGAAAAAAAAAGGGAACCGGAAATAGGGAGAAGAGGAAGAGAGAGATAAAGAAGAAGAAGAAGAAGAAGAAGAAGAAGAAGAAGAAGAAGAAGAAAATCATTTACACCGAGGGTCAAAGCCTTCAGAGACAAATGGCCAAGTGTTACGGCGTCTTCTTAAGTGATACAGTATCGAGCTGCGTTCCAGCGGAATAGACTATCTAATACTCTGTGAGGGCACGTTTAGAATACGCAGTAAAAATCATCGCTGCCTCAAGAGAACGCAGCCTAGGAGGAAAGAAGAAAAGATAATTTCATGCTTACAAAATACATTACAAAATTACTTTCATTCGGTTGCATTACAAAACTTTAAAAGAAACACCTTCAATGTCTTTTAAAAGGAATTCAATGAAGGTGCATTTTTAGGCCATACGAAGGGTCCCAAGATTTGTAGAAACTTGGACCTGCGTAAATAAAGTCTGCTAAACTAGCACGGTTCTTAACAGAGGTAAATGAAGTTCATTTGACTGTCTAGTTGGATATCTTTGGTATGTTCGGTTACATAAACATGGAGTTAAAAATAGTTATTATTTAAAGTATACACAAATTGCCCTAACAGAAATAAAAACAAATCTATGATTTCCAGAATTTTAAGAACAAAGGATTTAATGAGAATATGGAACGGTATTACAAATAATACGAAGAGCCTTCTTTTGTGACAGTAGAACCTTATCCAATAATGATTGATGCGTGTTTCCCCATGCTAAAGTTATAAGTAAATATCAAAGATGAATCTAAAGTGTTACTCAAAAAAATAATGTATTAAGTGTTTTTGGATATTCAGAGACAACTTATTTGCTCGTATGCACTCAAATAGATTTTGTATCTCAGAACGAACTGTCTGCACAAGAGTATTTAGGCCTTTATGCGAAAAAGGAAATACATTTGACTCGTCGGCAAAAAGTATGAAAGATGATACATCGGAGTAAGCACAAGAAGCATTCATGTAAACAATACACAACAGCGAGCCCAATAAACTACCTTGTCACAGCAACAGGTCACAATTAAGTTCTTTCATATCAGAGTTATGATTGTTTTAAAAAGAAATCATATTGTTTGAGATCTGTTGAATAACTCCTGAACCACTCCAAGACCTTTCCACTTGTACCATAATAAGAAAACTTGAAGAGTAAAATATTATGGTTTTCGGTGTCGAAGGCCTTGGAGAAGTCCAGGAAGTTACCAATCAAATGAGAGTGATTGTCTAAAGCATGTACGTGCCACGTTATCAACAAAATTCATCCAAGCGTGACAGGTTAAATTTGTTGTTGGTCATTTCCATCTGTTTCCATTTGGAAACCAAACTGGTAATGTGTAAAAATGCAATGTAATTTAAAGAAATTCATCGTTCTTTTATATATGATTTTTTTTCTAAAATCTTGGACAAACAGTATGATAAAGAAATATGCCTGTAATTACTGATAAATATCTAAATTATATCCATTTTATTTTATGGGAATAACTTTAGCTATTTTCATTTGTTCCGGAAAGACACTCGTTAACATTGACAAATTAAGAATACATGCAGGGCCCAAATAGAATGTACAACACCCTTCAAAAGCATACTAACTGTATTTTTTTTTCCAAACCAAATACAATATCAATAACCTCATAATGGCAGGCGTAAAAAATATAGAATCCATAATATTATTGTATTGGATATGAAAAAATTGAGAAATATTTATTATTATCGCGTATTTCTTGAGCAATGATTTCGCCAATTGTTGGAATAAATGTGTTAAGATATTTGCTCTATCCACAGAATCATCTATTAATTCATCATCAAATCATATTTTCGAAAAACCAACCTTTTCATTTGATTCATTCATTGCTTGTTTTAATACATTCCACGTACTTTTTATATCACATCTATATCTCTCTAATTGCTCATGATGAATTTGTTTTCATACTTATTATTTTGGTGAGGGTATTCTTATAACAAGTTTATTTCATTCTTGCTTGTTCAGTATTTTCTTTTGATCTTAAATGGGTAAAACAATTTGCTTTTCTATCAATCGAACGCAAAATGGACTGCGAAATCCAAGGAAGCTTCGATGTTGTTTTATAATTCCCTTGTTTATCCTGGCTTTTCGGGATGTAAATATCCAAATGATTATTAAAAAATATCTAAAAAAGTGTTCAAAGCCGAATTAATGTTATTAGTGTCAAACACACAATCCCGATTTACATTTTCTAAAGAAGCACAGTGAGAAGGCAAATTGTCTTTGGTTACTCTGGATGTTTCCCCTCAAGTATCGCTGGGATGAATTACTGCTGATATGGTTGAGTTTGAAATGCGTCATTGCTGGAAATTGATCAGTCATATCTGATAAAATTATCGAAGATTCTGGAAGGGTTAAAACATTACTAAATATACATGTATTGTCAATTAAAGTGGCCGACTGACTGGACACGGGAGTCGGTTTCAAAATAAGAGGTAAGAAGAAAGAGGATAACAATGTCTCAAGAAACTTTCCCGAGATATTAACAGTCGTGTGACTGAACAAGTTAATGTTGAAATCACCGAACATACACAAGTCTGAGTTAATAGAATTAAGGTTTTTTGTAAGCACCTCAGTGAGATATGATAAGAAATTTTTGTTGTTGGAATTTTGAAGTCTGTAAATAATACCTATCACGATGTTTTTATTTTCACAAACAGGAATCTCAATGAAAAGTGACTCAATAATGTTATTCATTTTTGCTAAGCTCCTCACGGACAGTACATTAAAAACATCGTGAAACATTGTAAAGCGACTCCACCACCAGAGTGTTCAGGTCTATTATTCACAAAATTATTATACCCTTCAAGAGCAAAAAAAAAAAAAAAAAATGTTTGCGACATGAAGATAACCACATTTCAGTGAGTTCTATCACTGAAAATAAAGATTTGTTTAGATTATTTAACAATAAATGTGATTTGTGAAAATGCTTATTCTTATATTCAAATGTACCAACGAAGATGTGTTTTTTTCGTGAAACCCTTATTAGCATCTTTGAATTGATTCAAAGTGACAAATTTATACAATGGAGCTTGAGCTTAATCATTGATATCGTACTGCATTTCTTCCGCTGCTGAATAATGTTGTGAACAACTAACTCATCATAAGAAAATGCACATTTATCAGAAACTTCTTCTGTTTCTAAGGGATGAAATTCTGGTGTAAATAGGTCTACAGTGCGCTCTCGTTGTAACAAACACGGTTATAACGAAATTCCGGTTACAACGAGGTAAAAATCATTGCAGCAACAATTTCCAATCTATGTATTCTTATTGTTTATTTGTTCGGTTCATAACGAAATTTCGATATAACGAAAGAAAACTGCCGGTCCCCCATGTCCCCAGGACTTCGTTATAACCTGAGTCCACTGTAGTAGGTCTAAATAAATCACAGAACTTATCGTCTAACATAGAGTGAAAAGGTACATCTATCCTGTCATTCATTCTGGATTGAGGCATTTCTACCTAGGTATTTAATCCGCGCCAGTGATGCTGAAAGGCAGTCATGACTAGCGTTAGCACAACGGTTAAATTTTGCACGACAGGAACCAAACGAGCTACTGCGGAATAAAAGCAAATGCAAAGTAATGTGGTGGACAGCGATCGTGCGTGAATGTGAAAGGTACGTGCTCTTTGCATGCATGTGGAGTATATAACAAGGCTAGTTGGCTGTTAAGGAGAAATGAGGTGCAGATAGTGCCACAGAAAATGAAAAGATATAAGAAACAATGAATAGACAACATGTAGAACGCGGTTAATGTCTCAATACGCTCTCCCCCTGATATAGAATGCAAAATAACGAAAGGAGTGAAGCGCGTCAACCAGAAAGGTGCTCACATACGGCAGAGAGTACGAGATTTTGCATCTAAGGGTATTTAGGGGCTGATTTCAAAAAATTGCCGGATCCAAGAGATCTGACCACTGGGTCGGCCGCCATTTTAAATTCCAATATGGCCGCCATCACAAAACATTGAAGCTAGATTCCTATCCTCTGGCCATTGAAATTTGATAAATAAAAGCATGGTGATTATGATGACTTTAATAAGAGATCATTTTGATATGTCTGACTAACTGCACGGCAGCCAATTTGAATTTTCCTATATAGTTTCATTTTTGGAGTGTTGAAAATCTCTATATCGGGTCGGTAATGACAGTAATGATAGTAATAACAGTAATATTTGTAAATAAGGCTACCTGATTGAGCACGCCTTTGTAACTGATTGAGTGCGCGCTGCTGTGTTTACATTGTAATGTCAGTGAAAGTGCGTTATGCTTTATTTTTGCAGCACCTTTTTTTTTTTCACATCTCCGTGAATTTTAGTCGTGATGTTTGTCTTGGTAGTTTTGAATTCAAAAGCAAGTACAGCGTTTGTCAGACATCTGTGTAATATTTTCTGGCCTCGAGAAAGATACCAGGAAATATTCTTTCAGTGTGGGCAATATTTATCTGGTATCTCCATCAAGGCCAGTCAATATCGTAATTATTACCTATCCCCCAGGTAAATTAGGAAAATATGTGAATACGGCTATACGCTATGATATAGATCAAGCCACATTTGACTACCTTAGATCATCACCAACATGTCGAATAATTGCAAAACTGTTCATCAATGTATATCATTCAAATCCAACTTCCAATATACATAATAGTTGTAACAGGCGAACTTCAAACATCTGAACGTATTTACACTTTGTTTTTGCTTCTGTTTCAATTTGGAGAGTTGTAATAACTGATGGTCACTGTGCAGTTATTTAGCACAAATGGACTAGTTTGACGTTTGGACATTGTTTGGCGCGTAGTGCTGCTAAAAGTGGTCGGGCGTTCTTCTGCGGTGCGTGTGTCCCGCGGATTTGTCTCCTCTTTGTGACTGACCGGAATTTTTACACGTAAAGTGAATGGCGAGACCCGGATGTAGGGTGATACCCACTAATATCGCCCGCTTACCTCGACGGCCGATTGAAATACCAACTACAATTGCCCCGCAAAACTCCTAATACAGGTATAATTCACATAATTCCCATTTTTCGAAACTCAGCATCTTAAAATACCTGTTTGTACCAAATTTCAGCGTCATCCGTCATTTAGAACTCGATCGAGATAGGGATTTTTACAAATTCAAAATGGCGGCCCGATTCGATGTTTGTCAGACATAATCTGCCACTGAATTCAACATGTCAAAACGCTCTTGTGCACCAAATCTTGGTGCCACGGGTCATTTAGAACTGAAGTTAGGGATATTTCAATTATGATCGTGACGGCAGCCCTAGGCCCTATTGGAATTCAAAATGGCAGCCAACCCAGTAGTCAGATCTCTTAGATCCGGCATTTTTTTAAATCACTTCCCTAAAATACCCTTATAATAATTTGTATGCAAAATTTCGTACTGTCCACCGGATGAGAGCATCTCGACCAATTTTTGCTGCATGTGTGCCCCACGACAAGAAATCTCGCACTTATTTCTGAATTAGCGTGCTAATTTGCCCTGCGGTGACGGTGTGAATGCTCGACCAAATAAGCTGGAGATTTTGTACCCAATCAGTCAAAGCGCATGTTTCAACAGCGTGCTCTCCACGAAGACTGAGATATTGAATCTTTTTGGTAAACCAATCATCTATTAATCTAGCTGCATTCACACGAACAAAACTGCGGTTTGGCAAGCGCGATTCGAAGCTCGAGATTTGTAACCCGCTAATTTGTGTACGTGTGAAATGTAAAAACAAATAAAAACAAGAACAGGTTGTTTAGCGCATAATACCTTTGACAAGGTCTCTACGCCTTATAGAAAACAAAATAAGCAATTTTAGAAATGCAGCCAATTTAAACACATTATTAGATTTTTGCTGATGAAACAAAACCAGCTTTAGTGTTTTAAGTATAGTTCTAGAATGTAACTTGGGATACAAACGATAAATGTAAAAATGTTAATCCACATAGGCAATGTTAAAGTATCATCAGATATACAAGATGTTTAACAGGAAGTGAGAATTTCATTCTCACCTCCCTGATGTGAACAATAGTTAAGATATTGTTTCTACACTAAACCGTCTACAGTTATTATTGAAAAAATAGGGATATCTGCTTGTAATTTAGGCTTTATGGTGAAATGTTTACATGGTAGGATGGTTTGTGAGACCCCGTTTACAGTGCGGGGCCGGGCTCGGCCGCGGCTCGGCCGCGGCCGAGTCCGGCCCTAGACCCCGTTTACAGTGCGAGGCTCGGCCGCGGCCGAGCCGCGGCCGAGCCCAGCCCCGCTTCAGTGTAAACGCGCAAAAGGCCAAATGCGAGGCCAAAATTGGCCTCGCATTTGGCCTCGCTCTGGAGGTGGTCTCGGCCGCGGCCGAGCCGCGGCCGAGCCCGGCCTCTTCTTGGTGTAAACGCAAACTGGGCCAAATGCGCGGCCAATTGCGCGGCCAATTTTAGTCTGGCTTCCAAACCCTCTGCCTGTATCTTTCGCTATTCAGGATATTAACCCCCTCAACGTGGAGAACTAGTATAGTTTAAGGTGGTTTTGTCCTGCAAAGGATTTTTTCCTTCGGTAAAGGCCTTTGCCCGAACGGCGACTTGGTCGCCACGGAATTCATTTGGCAAAGGGTCTGAAAACCAGACAATACCAAATTGCGTTTGTTTACAAGCAGAGCGCCACTACGACAAAATATTGAAAGGTTTGAATCAAAAGCGCGGCCGAGCCCAGCAGTGTAAACGGACAAAATTGCGAGGCTCGGCCGCGCAATTGAGGCCGGACTCGGCCGCGGCCGAGCCGCGGCCGAGCCCGGCCCCGCACTGTAAACGGGGTCTCAATTGCGCGGCCGAGCCTCGCAATTTTGTCCGTTTACACTGCTGGGCTCGGCCGCGCTTTTGATTCAAACCTTTCAATATTTTGTCGTAGTGGCGCTCTGCTTGTAAACAAACGCAATTTGGTATTGTCTGGTTTTCAGACCCTTTGCCAAATGAATTCCGTGGCGACGAAGTCGCCGTTCGGGCAAAGGCCTTTGCCGAAGGAAAAAATCCTTTGCAGGACAAAACCACCTTAAACTATACTAGTTTTCGACGTTGAGGGGGTTAATATCCTGAATAGCGAAAGATACAGGCAGAGGGTTTGGAAGCCAGACTAAAATTGGCCGCGCAATTGGCCGCGCATTTGGCCCAGTTTGCGTTTACACCAAGAAGAGGCCGGGCTCGGCCGCGGCTCGGCCGCGGCCGAGACCACCTCCGGAGCGAGGCCAAATGCGAGGCCAATTTTGGCCTCGCATTTGGCCTTTTGCGTGTTTACACTGAAGCGGGGCTGGGCTCGGCCGCGGCTCGGCCGCGGCCGAGCCTCGCACTGTAAACGGGGTCTGAGATAACTGACCTACACACGTGCAACGAATGTGTTAACCCGAACATTATTTAAATCACTGCTCCGAATGGTAAACAATAATACCTTTAATTATGTCCCTTACTGGTGTGTACATACTCCTTACATGTACATGTATAGGGCCTACTTAGGAATATTTTAAAAAGATATGGTTTTGCAGGTTTTATATTGTATTTGCATTGTCAATAATTTTTTGGGAGGCTCTTTGATAATTCAGGGCATCACGCCTCTAAATCACTGTATCGGTCATGATTGTAACCCCAGATTGCCATAAACGTAATCATCCACCTGAGTCAAACGAGATAATAAGTAGGTATATACCGGTATAGTCATACTGGTAAAACATCTTATCAAAGAATGTACACAGTGCACGTAATATGAAGCAAGTTTGAGTCCACAATACATATTACCACGGAAATGATGTAGTAAGAATAAAAAGAATACTTGCCTAATCCAGTCAGAACAGTTAGCTGTACAAGAACGGTGATACCTGTCCCGAGTTTCTGCGTCGAAATGGCCTTTTCAGTCTGACATCATAAAGTGATCGTAATGAGGTGATGTCCGCCACTTTTCACATATTTAACCAGATAATCGAAAAGGATTCCATGTCAAGTCAACATGTTTAGAGTAGACAATATATATTCCTTTTATCTATTCCTGAAGCAGATTATTGTGTTATCATACACGAAGAAAAGTACTCGATGTTCCTGGCACTGACATTCCTACTCGAGAGGACCAACACGGAATTGCTGCCAAATTGACCAAAAAAAAAAAAAAAAAATCAGTGCGTCTCAAGATGCGTTGAACCGTAGGGTGCGCCCGTGCATATAGCAGTACTAATTAGGGTCAAAGGTCAAAAGTGTTTAATCCTATATCTTGGTAATAACATGTCCTATCTTTCCAACATTTTGCACACGTAATGACCATGTAGCAAGAATCATTTCACAAAATAAAAACTTTTTGCTCAGATGCCATTTTGGCTGTGTAAAGTGGGGTCAAATGTCAAATATACTTCATTCTGTAATCACATACACATGGACCTCGATAGATGGATCATTTGTAAAATAACGACGCTCCCATCTCCATGGCAGTACATTTTTTTCTGGAAATGAAAAATGACATGACTGTCTTTATCAAGCAATAGATTATTTATCCTTCTGTGAATTTCTCCCAGATTTTAAGATGTTGTAGCTGAGACTTTGGGCTATCGTTACTGTACTCCAATTTCTTATTGAAAGTCGGGATTACGTCCAAAAACCTGGTTGAAATTGACGCCTAGCTTCAATGTCGGCAGATATGTCTTTCTTTCAGTGACTTTTTTTTTTGCAATAGCTCAAAAAAAAAAAAAAAACCACACACTCACGCCCTTTCACCCACACATCTTGCACATGCTTAGTCCATGTAACGTACACCGTTTCATAAAATAACAATTAATTCATCAGACATCATCTTTTGTAGGTAAATTAGGGTCAAAGGTAATAACTGTTTCGTCCTGTATCTTGGTAAGTACTTGTCTTATCTTTGCCATATTTTGCACACTTATAGACAATGTCGCATGAATCATTTCATAAACAACAACTTTTTTGCTCAGATGTCACCTTGGGTTTGCAAAGTGGGGTCAAAGGTCAAAACATATGCCCCCTCCATTTTACATCTGTATTCATGGCAGGTTTGGTTCCCTTTTTTTCGATGAGAATCTCAGAAATCTCAGAAATCATTTTAATATCGGATCACCTAATTTGTCGGTCTTGACAAATTCTCGAATATAGTTATCTATATTGGTTGTAGCTTTTCCCCACGCCTGTAGAACACATTCAATGAATAGCATTAGAATATGTATCTCTTGAAATAAAATACAATCCTTATCGACTATCACGAAAAATGATAGACAGTTGTGTTTTTAGTGACTTTCTGCACAGTAAATACACTATACTGTACACACACACACAACACACATATTCGTACCCACACACACACCTACACGTGCCTACACACAACCATATAACTACTAGGTTATAATGATTATCATCATCATCGTCATCATCACCATCATCGTCATTATTGTCATCATTCCAGTTTGCACGAGTAATATGCACTGCTGCGACATAACTGAGTTTACGCCAACCTTCCATACTTCTTTATTCTGTTCCAAGTTGTTATTGGCCTCCCTTTGATATCCTCTTTTGCCGTTCACTTCCTTTTGGACACGAGTTTTATCCAAAATAATTTCTTCTCCCGATGTGAAATTTAGGATGACTATATCCCCTTTACAATGTTTACGTATGACCAGCCCCGATTCATTCTTCTCTTGTAACCCTACAATCTTGTATTATATTAATGTGTATCCTAAAGACACAACGAATATAGTAGAGCAGGGGTAGTCACCATGCATCCCGGAAAAGAATATTTAATGGGTGCACGGGTTCGGAAAGACAACATAGCAGATGATATAGTCTTTCCAGGAACTTCACACCTCCAATGGAATACACTGCAAAAACTGGTATTTAGAATGAAATCTTGTAATCAACAAATTCACTAATTTTTCACGAGTAAAGTCACAACAATTTCACGATATATTTTTGCGTGACGTTTCTCTTTTGCTATTCGGAAAACGGAATGAACAAAGAAAGAATTGTACGTGGCTATCCCATCATAATGATTTCAAACAACTGTCAGCGAAATCTGGGGAGCCTTTTTGATATTCAAGGAGAAGATAGGCGTCTCGTGTCCTCGGTTAAGAAACGAAATTTACATTTTGTTATGGAAAGTGCACACTCCCTTGACCTGTTACTACGACAAGACATTAGTCATTGCCCACGTCTTCACAAGAAAATGCATTAAAAAAGGAAAACATGTTTTGGAACTGATTTTCCTCATCCCCTGTGAATCTACTTCATGTCATTCTAGTTCTGTGTTATGAATTCGTTGGTAAGAGCTGACACTTTCTATGGGTAGCACCTGAAGGTAACCCAAAATTTACAAATGAATAACACTTACTGTCTATGTAGACTAGCAGACTGTCCGATTTTTCTCTGAAAACATTGGCTGAGAGTTTTACTAATTGTTTGTTTTTTGTTTTGTTTTTGACTCAGGCTTAATGTATTATATAATAATGTTTGGAAGAAACCTCTGTTCTAACATAATCATGACGAATGTCTTTCGGAATCAAACTCTTAAAATACTAATAATAATGATTGATGGTCTCATGTTCGCCAGCGAAAATTAATACAGATACTAAGTTCCAAAGACGCGTTCATGTAAAGCCAATCATTCTCTTCTCTCAGGGGCTTTGTCTCCAACATTCCCATGTCAATGTTTGCGTGGGTGGATGGACGTACATGATGGTTGGTGGCTTTGTATGTCTATCTATGTGAGTCAGCATGGGTGAGCATGGTATGTGCTCATTGCCATACACAGTGATCACCCAGTATCGTCAAGCCCAACACCAATTCAGGAAATGTTTGATCACATTATTTGTCAAATGTTTTCAATGATCTGATTTTCCACATTTTGATTTCATTCACCCACTCAACTCCAACTCAAGGAAGAATAAATCTTTCTTCAATGATGTAGCAACCATGAAGTCAGCAAAAATCAGCAAAACAATGCACATTGAGTCCTCGACATTTCAAAGTGCACCACCTCTTGACAGTAAGCAGTAAGACAAGATGAATGCAATACAATTCCACATTATTATTTTCTTTTACTGCTGTAGAAATCACGTCCTTCATTGTCGTTGGATGTGTCAAAACAGCTTGTCTCCTCTCTTTTCCCATGCAGCCATAGCAGAGAAGGTAAAAAAATCCATTGTATAAACGGCTCGTTTTTTATATCGCGTTTTGTTCATACATACATTCATTGCGACAGCATGCTCACACAACATCATTCAGGTCCGTAACTAAGACTGTTATGGGGAAGAGATCTAAAAATGTGAAATAATAATGGACTTTGGAATAAAAATACGCCCCTCAATGCAGACCGTATACCGCCCTGGCGGGTTGTTTAGAATATCTCTTTCTGCAGGTTAATCATTTCCTGGTACTTGAACGTAATGGAGTTCGAGAGACATCTTTAGAGAGAGATTAGGGACAAGATACATCATGGCCATAGACGTAGAAATATTTAACGGAACACGGAAGCGGGGTGCATTTAGAGTTTAAATTTAACGATCTGGTGTAGGCCCTAGATAATGGAATACTTATGGGGAGAAGAATCAATGCAGAAGTAATACGATACATTGGTTTTTGCAAGAAAGAGCCCCAAACGATCTGAATTATTTAAATGTGCGCGAGTTTCTCATGTACTGTTTTTGTTGTTGCTTTTTAATCTCACATATCTGAGAGCAGCGACGACAGGGGGAAGGTGTGTAAGGAAATATATACCCACAGGAAGGAGCTTTAGCATTAATTCTTAGAGTTGAAACTCAATAAAAAAAAATCTGGCTCACACTGTTGCTAGTATTTTTGGTATTTGGAAACAAAAATTGAATTCAAAGAAGTGATAAAATTGATGTATAAATAAAATATGTATTATGGGTAAATTGTGTATTTTGTCACCTCTTGATGTGTGTCTTCACTATGTTTGGTCTATCGAGGAGGAAAAAATCTTTTACCGGCAACAACCATGCCTAGGCGTCGACGTAACGGGGAAGAGGGGGATTAGTTGTATGTTGTTGTTTTTTATTGTTATTACATATTTGAACTTTGAAGAAAAAAAACCCTGCACACCTCTGTTTCATTTTGAACTTCGGGAAGAAGTTTTCACCTTCGGGTTTTTTTTTTCTGTTCTTTTCTTTCTTTCTTTCTTTCTTTCTTTCTTTCTTTCTTTCTTTCTTTCATTCTTACTTACTTTCTTTCTTTATTCTTTCTTACTTTATTTCTTTCGTTCGTTCTTTCTATATTTTTCTCAAGACCATCCTGTGCCCTCTAGTCACGGATCTGCCATTGAACAAATAGTTTTTGGTCATGATGATAAACAATACGCTTCTACAGGTCTTCATTACAGCACAACGCACATCTAACAGCACCCCTGCCCGCCCTATAATTATGGCCTGATGCACCGAGCGAGTAGCGACATTTATAATGAACTTTATAAAGTTCCCTTTCTGTTGTACTTTTCTAGGGGCCAGCCAGCCTCATAGTCAAGTTCTGTGTATGAAGATGGTCCCATGCATGAGTTCGAATTTCTTCTCTCTCTCTCTCTCTCTCTCTCTCTCTCTCTGAGCTGTATTCGAAGCGTTCCCTCTGCGAGTGTATCTTCAATTTGACAGTGCTTTGGTAGTTAGTTAGTAGTTAGTTTTTCGCTCGATAAACAGAGTTTCTCGCGAAAAACTTTGTTTATCGACTGATAAACTAAGTTTTTCGGCGATAAACTATGTTTTTCAGTCGATAAACTTAGTTTATCAACCGATAAACATAGTTTTTCGGCCATAAACTCCGTTTATCGCGATAAACTAAGTTTATAGCCGAAAAACTTAGTTTTATCGATAATCAGAGTTATGCAAGATTTGTCAGTAGTGGGCGCTTTGAGCTTTGAATAGTGTTGCCAGAGTAGAGCCGTACGGCTGTGAGCGTTGCCACTGCTCATGGTCGTGTATAGGACCAGTTTATAGAGGATTTACCGCATCCCATTGAGGCTTGACAGACAAAGTGCACCATGTGTTGGTTTGTGTTAACGTTTCACGTGGGATGCCGTCGTGACTAATGGGTACTGTAGTCGCAAGTCTGTGGCTAGTGCGTGGCACTGTGTGCCAAACTCCACGTCATGCCAACCCTCCTTTTGAAGCAACTTTTTAAAAATTCTGCTTTGTTTCGAAATTTTTATACATGTGCCCCCCCCCCCCCCTCGAGAAAAAAAAAAAAAATCTTCCATACTTCCCTCTTCCACCGCTAGTTTCTACTAACGTGACACCTGACGTGGGTAGCGCTCCCGGAAAATAGTTTTAACCCCCGCCCGCACCGCCCCCCCCCCCCTTCCAAAGCGAAAAAAAAAAATATAGCTACAAACGGCAATTTAGGGAGTGTAAAATGTGTCAAAATTTTCCAAGCTCGCTCGCTTTGCTCGCTCGTATTTAATCGTTATGCCATTCTCCTAACGTTGCTGCCAGTAATTGCCAGCAGTTGAGCCCGGTGCGCCTCCCCCTTAATTTCCAAAGCGAAAAACATAGCTCTAAACGGCAGTTTTGGGACTGTAGAATGTCAAAATTTTAAAGTTCGCTCGCTTCGCTCGCTCACATTGAATCGTTATGCCATTCTCCTAATGTTGCTGCCAGTAATTGCCAGCAGTTGCGCCCGGTGCTCCCCCTTAATTTCCAAAGCGAAAGATATAGCTACAAACGGCAGTTTTGGACTGCAAAATGTTAAAATTTTCAAGCTCGCTCGCTCCGCTCGCTCGCATTTTATTGTTATGCAATTCTCCTGATATTGCTGATAGTGCTTGTCGTTTCACACCGTCATTCCATAATCCATGTAAGGAAAACTTGCAATGTTGCTCAATGACTGCGTTGTTGAATGTATCACATTCCGTAATGTCCCGTTAAGTTTGCAGACTGACAGCGCACGCACACTCGCACCCTCAAAATTACTTTTCCACAAGGTGCCCCCCATGTCTCGACCCACGATACGCCATTGTACACACATGATATATATAATGTATGTCTGTGTGTGTGTGTGTGTGTGTGTGTATGTGTATATTCTGTAACATATGTATGGTTTACCGTGAGCCCCCTCCAATATTTGCCCCCCCCCCCAATCCAAAACTGCTTTCGGCGCGCCTGCTCCACGTCCTAATCCTGCATCTAATTTCGACCGTTCTAGTGCTCCCTTCGCCAAAGCTAAAATAACCATGATTATCGATAAACGTAGTTTTTCGCTCGATAAACAGAGTTTATCGTTAAACTTAGTTTTTCGATAAACTTAGTTTATCGAAGAACTCTCAACGGTTTATCGAGTGAAAAACTTGGTTTACCGATAAACTCTGTTTATCACGTGAAAAACTAGGTTTATCGCGATAAACATAGTTTTTTCAGTCGATAAGCAGATTTTCTCTCGAAAAACTGAGTTTATCGACTTATAAACAAAGTTTTTCGGCGATAAACTAAGTTTATCGGCGAATCGATAAACTGAGTTTATCGGAATTATTCGGCAAATGGCGCGCCATAGCATCTACAAATACAGCCATCTCTTGGCAAACTGGTCGAAGAAAATGCTCATCATTCGGCTTTACCACGTTTATAGGGCTCACACCCATAAATATTTCCCCATAGGGACGTGTGTTAAAAATCAAATTACAAACAATTCTGTTAGATAGCTGGGAGAAATGTATTTACGGGTGTGAGCCCTATAGTTGTAGAACTCAGTATTATACCAGGGGTCCACAGCTCCCTTTCTCGTTACTCTGCTGAACGCAATCAACTTAATTTATTGTTCTGTGAATGTGAAACATGCAATTTTCTCTTTCTCTCTCCCGTTATCCGTTTCTCCGTCTGTTTCCTTCTGTCTTTATTCACCCTTCCTTTATTTTTTCACTTTTTCTTTGCAATCTTTTCAATTGCAGAAAATGTCCTATTCATCACTTTTTGCGAGATACTTAAGAAACAATTCATATGAGATATTGAAGATAGATTACTATTGGAAAACTGAGCAATGAAAGTGGGATTCCATCTGTGGAATCCCATTTTCTTTGCTCAATTTTCCAATAATAATTAACATTCATTTCTGGTCAGTTTTCCTCTGTTTACTTTTGAAATATTGAAGACATACAATTCTAAGAGAATTAAAATTTCATTTGAAGAAAATTTGTGTTGAAATGCCTGAGATACAAAAACAATACGAAACAGAGTGGTCCTGATAAAAAGGTGGGTTCCACCCAGGTGATTCTATCAAAAGGGGGAACCCACATTTTATTAGGACCACTTAGTTTCGCTTTGTTTTTAGATGTCTTTGCCATTTCAAAACCGATTTTTATTTTCACGTAAACTTTTAATTCCTCTTACAAATGCTCTCTAATATTTCATATGTGATTTCTAATTACCTCGAATCTCAACCAAACTGTACCATCCCTTTGAATCTCTTAAATGTATTATGTACATGTATTCAATGCAACAAACTCTCTTTTTACATACGGAAATAAATCCTGTATCAGCATATAGAATAAAAACATCCCCAAATATGTACAACAGTAGCAAACATATAATCTATTAATGGAGATCTTTTCACTTCGATGGGAAAAACGAAGTAATGTAACCATTCATCCGCTAAGAACTTTCATGAATTCTTAATTCTCAAAGTGGCTTTGATTATACGATTACGTTAAGCTCTTGACTACCAAGGATAGTCCCCTTAGTGATAATAAAGCTCTTTACCCAATACCAGGGGGCCTTGCCATGCCATCAAATACTTCAACCCCGGCAATGGAACGATTTATTCATCAAATGATGACATAGGTAAAAAATCTTGTCCAAGAATGGGCAAGGATCCCCTGCTTTAGAGTCCTCATTCCATCCCAACAAGGATTATGTACCAAAATGAGGTGATACTAACCCGATTAGGTGTAAACGAAGAGGAAAACGTACAATTAGTGACATCTCTGCGTCAAAATGGTCTTCAGTCTGCCTTATCAAATTTTGACATTGCGAAGCGATGATTAACAGCTGAAATGAACATGATATAGGACTACTGACTCCATCCATTGTTTGCAGTCAGCGACAAACTGAGTAGTCAATCCATTTTTTTTTTTGCCTTGTGTAGTTATTCAGCGTGCCTTTGTACGATGTAGAAGATTCTGATGCGTTTTTCATCTATGATGTAAAATATTGGAAGAATCACAATCACAGTCGAATTAGCAATAAATTTGATAATCCAAAATATCTGCTCCTACGCGAATAAATAGAAATATTTGGCTATACTTTGGGTCGTGGGTTTTCCCATTCGGGATAATGGATCAACCATTAATAATTAAGACAATAATTATCGGGGGTGTTTGTTTAGCCCACGTAGGCAGTGATATAAATCGTACAAATGCCTTTTCAAATAATTATAGTGAGGCTATAGTGATGTTCTTACTATATCAAGTAAGGCCTCTCAGACTGTGGTATGTCCAGGTTACTGGGTATTCCCCAACATAGACTCTGATCTTTGTTCACCATCCTGTATACCTCAAAGTTTATATACACTAGATCGATAAAACATAATTCCACAGCACCTACTCACCAATATTGCGTTCAGTATTCTCAGCTCAAAATGTTCTAGTCATTAGATTGTAGTCAGACCCGTAACTAGGATTTTTATGGGGGAGGGGGGGAGGGGGTGGTTCAAAATTTGAAATAGTGGACCTTTCTGAGGGAGTTAAACAACGAAGCGGGATAGGTTCTCACTCTGGGAGGGCAAGAGGGAATGATGGGGGGGGGGAGGGAGAATTGCTTTTTTTTTGCTTTTTTTTTTGGTTGTTGTTGTTTTATCTGTAAAAATCATTTTCTGTCGTATTTGGAGCTTTGGGAAGATTTTTTTTTTTTTGTTCAAGAGGACCCTGCTCACTAGCGGGGGGGGGGGGGGGGGGGGGTCGTTCGAATCCCCTGAACCCCCCGGTTACGGGCCTGGTAGTAATTTGCATCGCATTTGCAAAATACTTTTCGCATGCACACATACACATTGACATCAACACACCATAATATATCTAATTAAACACTTGCACGCATCTAACGTTGAGGACCCACAAACACACGAATCAACTTTTGAAACTGGCATTCATCTTTGCCTTTACATCTTTATTAGCGTTATTGAACCCTTCACAGTCAATGTTTGCAACACCTTCATTTAAATATATATATATATATATATATATATATATATATATATATATATATATATATATACATATATATATATACATTATATATATATATATATATATATATATATATATATATATAAATTATGTACATTACATTAGCTCATTCTTTGTTTGAACATGATTGATGAATTCCATGATTGTTACGTCGGACAAGCTCATGCATTATGTCGCTTTGAAAACAAGTTATTGTAACCCTAACTCACCGAGAAAAAAAAAGAAAAGGAAAAAAAAGTCATTTGTACCATTGTGAACATGAGTTCACCGGGCAGTTAACTCCGAACTTGCTTATCGATAGTACCAGAAACTATCTTGGTACCACGAATCTAATTCTACATTCCGTTGACTTTAAAATCTAGTAAAGATTTGTGTATCGGTCAATGCGACCGTAGTGAGACCATGACATTATCTGGCAATGGCACATATGGTCGCTACTCTTTTCTCTGTTTCGTGTAAACTCAATAAACCTAACAATTCCTTTCCTATTTACAGTATGTCAGATTTCCATGAAATCACTTCTACGCAGTTCATATAAATTTACACTATTTATAACCGCCAACTTGAGTATAGATGGCACACATGGTCGCTACTACTATCAGGGATTCGTCATAGTATATTACAACTTTCCTATTTATGTCCAATTTCAATGAAATTTATTCTGTCCAGTTCATATGATTTTACCCTATTTACAAAAGCCAAACTAAATATGATTGACACGTGTGGTCGCTATATTGCCATCACTGTTTCGTGATTCGTGTAAAAATTTAAGACTCTATGACTTCCCATTTCAAATCCAGTTATGACGAAATCCTTTCTATTCAGTTCATATGACTGAGCTCTATTTGTGAGAGTGAACCTGAATGTGGAGTGGTATGGAATTGAACGCTAAAGCTACAACGCTGAAAATCCATAACAATAGGTAACAAAGACAGTCCTCACAATGATCATTAAACACAGGTTCATGCATATATACACAGAAATGCATTTGGTTTGTAAGCAGTAGAGACAAGAGTGCATGCAGTGAATAAACAAGGCTAGTTAACGGAAAGCTGCATTTCGTATCCATTTTCGTTTTGCACTTCATGATTGGCATCGTGCGATGACGATGAAGTCGATGACAATGAAGTCTCAATAGTCGAGTCTGTAACAGCTTGGCTTCGTAATCAGCCCCTAACAAGTATGATACATAGCGAAAAACAATAATTGATGACTTAATTCATTCACTATTGATTCTGTTCACATTTACACTGAACAGGAGTGGAAAATTTGGAGATAACCCGTTTTGAAGAACGCGGACGAGTAACAAATGGGCAAAAGAAGAGCAAGATGTTGCTTAGCTCACTGGCAGAGATTATAATGGTCATGGAATAACCCGAGCCTCCTGATAAAATTAAAATAAACATTTTCATTGACTTCAAATCGTGTTACTTTACCCGCATTCCCGGGATATTTCGTGTGAGCCAAACTCAATTAACGATGATTGCTTTTTAATTTTGTTTCACAGACATTGTCAATAGCTAACCTTGTTTGAAATATCGCTGCATTACGCAGCAACATAGGAAGGGGCATGTAACATTGTTCTAGCAAACAGCTTTCATAAAATGCGTTAAGACTTGTCGTCGATGTATCTGTATCCGCCAAGAACTAGACAGACGATAGAAAAGACGACATAACATACAGATGTATATCCGCCCAGTGATAAGATGTCACGTTTGATTCTGTTCTCTTGATAAGCTACGATGCACAAAGACATAACGTGAATTAAGTTATGTACGAAAAAAAGGTGAAGCACATGTGAAACCTAAGTGGCGAGATACAAGAAAACAACTCAACGCTGGGAGAAAAGAGTTCCTGAAGTCAAAGAATTAATTCATTACTGGATCGCTGGTACATTTCTTTGACTTTAAAAGGACAAGTCTCGATAGCCATCAGAATCCTAGGGATGGACATGGAAGGAAGGAATGTAAGACAAGAAAATGAAGAAGAAGAAGACAAAGAAAGAGAAATACCGTCACATTTATTTAGGAAATAGAGGAGGTCTTACGAAAGACGTGAAGGTTTTCATGAAAATAAATGGAATGATATATTTCAGACAGTTACGTATCCCGCTTTGATTGTTGACGTTCACGTCACTCTATCACTTTCTGGTAATGCTTAAACAAAATCAAACAACATCAATTGCTGCTTAACAAAGGTGAAACTAACAATAAGTTTTTAAAAGGTACATATGGATATCGCATACTCCAATCATTCAAAAAAGTGACACAAACGTCATTGCTGATCATCTTGATGAGTTATATGACTAAAGATATAAGATGACAAAGTCATGTACGAAGAAAGGTGAAGAAGTGAAATGTAAGTTGGTGAAATTGAAGAAAACATAAAAACGATATTCTGAAGCCACAGCACACGACACAAAAACTATTCATCGATGGAACGCTGACAGCAGGCAAAAACAAACTCGATAGTCATCATTAACACAGAAAGAAATAAAAAAGAACAGGGAGGAGAAAAAGGAGAAAACTATCACGTTGATCACTGCAGCGCCGGAACCACGTTTTTAAAAGTGTGTGTGTGTGGGGGGGGGGGGGGGGGAGGTGCCCACTAGCGGGTTTCAAGAGCCAATAAGCAGAATATAAATATAAAAAACACGCAACTTCTTGTGCCACTTCCGGGTTTCTTCAGCTGACCAAGCAAGAAAAAAAAAAGGTCTTCTCCTCATCTTTCTCATTTCTAATTCCTCCTCACAATAAAAGGTGAACATCTTCTTTAGGAATCCTATGATACAAAGGTGAAAGTGACGATGAGGTCTTACGAAAGATGTACAAATTGCCGGGGTACAAAACGCCAGCTCCCCAGACGAAAACTCACGCAGGTGATACCAAGAATGCTGAGGGATCTGGAACATGAAATCTGTCATCAGCGTTGTCAGAGGGTCCAAATCACGTGAATACTGCTCGATTGTCAGTAGTCCCTCGTCATGCTTTACCCAGGCAACCGCAATGGTCCCGTCAAGACAGATTGCAGGTTGCGCCCGGTAACCTTCCTCTCAAACTCGTGCTTCAATTTTCCTGCCGAATCCAAAATTCCAGGTTCTCCTCAGTTACACAAGCATTTCATTAGATCGCAAGCCAAAAACCTCAATCGCTTGAAATCACACGAATTTCACTCTTCGGCTTGCCATAATGCCGACCAGAAAATGGTGATGAATAGACAAAGACTTTCCCTATCTTCTCAAAGCTAGCAATGACGTCATTGCTCCACTGATTGACAGCGAAACAACCGAATCCGCCTTCATCATGAGTCGGAGTAATGAAATCTGCCTCTACGGACTCCTTGGCGAAGGACCTGGAGTAGATCGAAATGTGATTATCGCTGTCACGAATAGCGGCACGTCCATCCGACAAAAAATCAACACTATAATACCTACATCTTTCAAAACACCTGCTGATTGCCTTCTACGTCATACAAGAAAAGTCCTCCAATTGAGAACCAACTGCCACTTGGCCATTCGGAGAAGAGGCGATGCAGTTGATCCCATCTTTCGTGGGAAACTGACGACTTTACTCAGACTCCAAATAGCACCAACAATCTCTCCCAGGACAAACTCATAATCTATTGCTCTGCGTCTAATCCGCTGGAAAACGATGCACTCTCCTTCCCGAGCAATTCTCCGAGGCTTTTCGTAATCGGCTCACTCATGCGAGAATGTCTTTCAATTTTGACACAGTGTGTCGTGTGCAGCCAGCGCTTCTCCCTCTAGAGGCTTCTTCAAACCATTCTCAACCAGGTCACTCATTTCCTTGATCAGACTAATTTTTAGCTCGCTGACATCTTTCATCTCCCAGATGGCCGTAAAATGAATCGATACGAAACATACATTTCTGATCAGCTGGTCTCTTTTCTCTATAAGCTCTTTGATGGACTCTTCACATGTCTGCTCGATCTCTCGGGAGAGCTTCCCCTGATTTGCTTCATCTTTGAAAGCTGCTCATCGACAAACACGATGTATGCATTATTCTTCGACACCTTGACGTCGGCTCGACCACGTAGCTCACCGATCTTCTCCTTCCGTCTGTCTTCAAGCTCTTTGCCGCCAATGACGTTGTGCCCCTTTTTACCGTTTTCCATCATGCCACACCGAAGCAGACAAACTTTCTACACTCGATGCAGAACATTCGCATCCTCGGACTTGTGATTCTGACATTTACGGCTCTTCTTCTTGGAAACTACCCCGAAATAATGTCATCCACCTTCACAACCTCGTGTCCCGCAAACTTTTCCCACCGGTCGTGAGTTTTGTGGCAGTCGTCGCACATGTAGTCGTCACATTCTTGGCAGTATGTGATGGGTAGTGGCTTCTCGTTTCGTCGACATACGGTACAGGCTTGGGTCTGGTTTTTGACATCTTGATTAGAGACTTGATTGGTTGGTTACACTTCAGTTGATCAACATTTCCCTCAGGCAGGTCGGTGATCTTGAGGCAAACTGGACAAGCCAATAACGACTTGCTCCCCTTTTGTTTGTTCTGACAGTTAGAGAGTCGTTTCAGACATTCTTTGCAGTAGGTGTGGGAGCAGGACAGGAGCCCTTGGGATCAACAAAGACGTTTAGACAAATGGGGCACTGGAGGTTACTTGTCACGAGGTCATTGACACTGGTTGCCATAATGATGATTCTGAGTAAATCGAAAAGAAATAAAAGAAGAATTTTACAGAATTTCCATCTGTTGACCACTAGCATGTCTAGTTTAAAATTAGAATATCAAAGATGTCTCTTGATTTTCTTTTTTTCACGATTACATGACAAATATAGTTTGCAAAATGTTAATCCACCAGTGCATGTGCATGCGCAGTGGTCAGCATTTTTAAACAGGTGGATATTATGTTGGTTATCGTTTATGTTTATTTTCCAATGAAAGTGGATTATTTGCACTTTGCAACTTCAATTATCACTTGCAAAAGTTTGAAACCAGATTGTTGTAATTCTTGACTTATTTCACTCTCTTTTCGTTTCAATAAGACTTGTGAGTTTTAGTTATACGTATGGTTAATCCCAAAAAATAAATGTATTTTAAACATGGTTGTAAACAGATGCATGCAGTGTTTTTTTTTCTCTCTCTCTTACTTTGGGTTTGACACATCCATGTATACCTTTTATCAAGTACTGGGCTTGTTTAGTCATCGTCTCCCACCCCTAATCTGTCTTTCTTTCTTTGCTTCTGTTTAACCTTTCCCTACTACCAAAGAAGAAAATCAATGTATTCTTTAGTTCATTGATGATACTAGTAATTCTTCATAATCTGACAGAAATAGTATTTTCCCATCAGAAGTAAGTAAGTGCACCCTCCAAGTGTCATGGCATGGCACCAAGAGTAGTGTTATGCAATGTGACAGTATAACTTTCATGACTTTATAAGTATGAGTCCATTTCATGATCATTGCCCATACACGTTTACACAATTTTAGGATCGGCTCATAGATTTAAAACACACACACATATGATAGTTGCCACTTGTTACAGTTTGAAAATGGTGGCTTTTTTTCCATATGAAAAATGTACAAAATGTTTTTCTTATGCCCCTGCAAAATTATTCTAAACGGTAATATCAGCTTCTAAGAACTATTCAATTCAATTCCATTCAATAGTGTATTTGCAACTATGCAGACATACAGCAAGTCATGTTACTGGTGGTTATTTCGTCAGACGGTAGACGTGGTAGAATCTTGGGTAAAGACTTAGTGTAAATATAAATAATATCATATTTGATGTTATTGTAGGTTTAATGTTTTTGATGGAAGATTTGTGTTATAAGATTTTGGTACGATGAAGTTTTCTCAGTTTTGTCATTATAATGTAATGGTTGTTAGTTTTTACTTACGGATCGGTTTAATTTGTTCCTTCTCATTTCTATGGCGAATTCTTGACACTAATTTGATTAATATTGATTAAGTTGATAACTGACACAAGTTTGATGAATATTAGATTGTCATTGGATTAATTGTTTGGGTTTTGCAATTATTCATTGGGTTGGAAGGGCTCAATTTTATGGCATATACGCATGGACTCATGTCCTCAACGAATAGAGGATGTGTATTAGGTTGTACAATGTATTTTTTCTTTGTCTTTGTGTTGTCCTTGTTTACTGTCGGTACTCTGCTCTGTCACTGTTTGTTGTAACCCTTGCACCTTGACTTCTTGTATTACCTCTGAATATAACACCACTAAATGTAGTATCATGCCAGCTTTTTGCGTAAGTGTTTTTTAGCTGCGCGTGGGGAGGGATACATAGTAGGCTGTTGCTGGCATAAACGTTGATATTGATTTTATCAGCAGCTTTGACTTTGATGAGTTTGTTTGGCGAATTTGTATATGAATTCGGAGTGGTGCTTGCGTGCGGGTGGATTCCGCTTTTCTGCATACGGTCCATTATGTCTTATGTATCAACATTGGGAAGTCGTTTCATCAGGAAGGAAGGTGATATTGGTTCGGATGTGTGTGTGTATGTGGGAGGGGGTTACATTTCGTTATTGCAAAAGTTCGTTATTCTGAAGGCTCTTTAGTCCGAAGGTTCTTTATTCCGAAGGTTCGTTATTCCGAATTTCGCTTTTGGATCAACGAACCTTCGGAATAACGCCACAAACGTTCGGATTAACGAACCCTTTTTCATTTTCGGATTAACGAACATCTAGGTATAGGGAATTGTGTGTTTCGGATAAATGAACCTTCGGAAAAAACGAACCTTCGGAATAACTAACCTTCGTGTGTGTGTGTGTGTGTGTGTGTGTGTGTGGGTGTGTGTATGTGTGTGTGTATGTGTGTGTGTGAGTGTGTGTATGTATGTATGTGGGTTGGTGAATGTGGGTGTGGGATGATTTAGGTTTTGGTTAATCAGGGGTTGGTGGGTTGGGGATTAGATTTGAAGGATAGTTACAAATGGTATGACAGATTTTGGTAGGATTTAATATTTAGGATAGATGTAGGCCCTAGATTTGTTTCGGTTGGGGGGGGGGGGTGGTCGGGTTTTTTATGACTGATTTCATTCTAGATTTGTATAATGTATTTGTGGTTTTTTTATGTATATGCCCTTGTAAGTAAGAAGGTGTTACATGATCCAAACCAATATATTCAAGGGATATAGGTTTGGTAGGGCCCTACATGTCAAAACTTTCTCGTGAAGAAATTGTTAGTAGGGTTGGTCTATAATCGAGTTATCTATGTTGAAGTGAGGTTATTTGTAGTATAAATTGACAAATGGATTTGTAACTTTTTTGTTCATGTTACGCCCAGAATGGGTCGATTTTTGAATGATTTGAATGAAATCAATAAATACCAAGGAAAAACAAAAAAAAAAGTTTTGAGTTGGTTTATTTGCATTATGAGGATTTGTTTGAGTGTTTGTTGGTGTTTGTATTACGTATGTATTAGCGGTGTGCATATGGCAGTTCGTTTGTGCTAAAATCAACTAACGATTGTCAAATTATTTACGGCGTGTGGAAATTATTCGCTCATGCATAAAGCATGCCAAACTATTTCTGGGACAAAGAATAGTGGTATGGACGTTGTAGTTAAGACTGATGGAAGAATATGACTGCAGTGAAAAAATGAGCAAAGACAGATAACATTTAGGGAGGGTACCTCCGTCGTATATATTTTCTTTCGGTCTCTCTCTCGTCTAGCCGGCGTCACCGCTGAAATTGACACAGCCATACTATTTTTAGATCAACGCTGGTGTAACTTCTTTAAAGTTTAAACACGTGCACATACACGCTGAAGGCATTTTCATTTCAGTAGCGCCTGCAGCAGTTTCGGATTAACGAACCTGCGGAATAACGAATAGCACCCGAATAGAACACCCCTCCATTTCCAAAATACAAAATAAAAAAATTAATACACATTCCATGGCGTGTAAAGTGGTTAAGACTTATAGAAATACAGTCTTTCTCATTTTATATAGTTTATCGCTGCCCCAACATCGTCCCCGGGCAGAAAAGTAAAATACTAAAAATAAAAGATTTGTATGTGTTTCAACCTGGCCAGTTCATGTTTAATTATAACGGCAACTTTTTACCTAAAATATTCCACGATTCATTTCATCGAAACAGTCATGTACATAACTATCTCACGCGACGCCCCGACGAATTCCATCTTCCATTAATGAGAACTGCACATGCCCAAAATACATTTCTTTATACTGGACCCTGACTTTGGAATAATCTAGACAATAGCTTAAAAGATTCCCCCAAATTCGTCACATTTAAATACAAATTCAGAAAACATTTACTCTTTACTTATAATTCTAGATAATTTAAATTGCTTGAATTCATGCTTGAACTTTCACCTGTCCTGATGTCGCAGCACTTGGCATGTTCTGTACGTAGACCTCTCTTCTTTCTTCTCTCCTCTTCCTTTCCTGTCTTTTGTTCTTCTTAGACTTGTATTGTTACCGTCTTCTCTCCTCTCGGTACTGTCTCGCGTCTTACAGTGTACATGTGTGTGGGTAATTGAATGTGTGTACGAGTGTGTTGTCCTTGTCATATTTTATCGGTACACATGGTTCAGTGAACAGTGTCCGGGCATTAGCATTGATATTCTATTTTTATTTTTTATTTTTCCCGACCTGCGTATCTCAAAATAAAGTCTCCTACATGTATATCTTTATAAATGACTTGAATAACCTATATCAAATACAATAGCGCTAAAAACCCCTCGAATAATACATCATTTACTCATTATTTATCTAGCGATCCACGTCCCACAAGCTTTGCTTTTTAGTGGATCACTATTTTCCATAATCTAACCTATTTTCCGCACGCCCACGAAGTATATATGCATTGTTCCTCCTAATTATATATATATATATATATATATATATATATATGGGCATTTCCGTGAGTTGTGCGACATAACCACCAAAATTTTACCCGCATATTTCAGGACAACTGATAATCTTACTTTGTTAGCCATAGTTTGAAGTGTGTGAAACCAACTTTACCTTTAAGAAAAGTTCCCTTTTTTGCATTTTTATACCTTTTGAAACCAGAAAGCATTTTTTGACCTAAAAATCCGTAAAAATGCATTTTTGTTGCTCTTTGTGATTATTTCTTATATTTGAGGCTCAAATCAAACTTTGTTTGGTTTTACAAATCAAAAATATATTAATCTAGCAGTAAATAAAGTGGAGACCTCGATATAAGATATGTACTTCGGACACCAGCGTGCTCTTACATAGCTCGAGAAGCTGCTGTAACGTGAGTTACCGAAACATGAACTTTTTAACCTAGCAATTTTACTATGCCCAACTGAGACATGGTATTTTGGATTATCAAATAACTATGCAGCACACATCCAAGAAATATGATGGGACTTACAGTCTTTGCTTCAAATTCTCATAACAGAGGTCTTAAAATTGTAACGTGAGTTACCATGTAACGTGAGTTACCACGATGTAACGTGAGTTACCGACATGATTTTTCTTTAATACCAAGAAATGATATGAAGGTTGTGATTGTAAGTAACCAATATGAGTACATGATTACTGAACTCTTGTATTAAGATTCTATTTCCAGTAGATTGTTATTCTCTTGGTCTCTCTCTATCACCAAACCAACTGGTCTACATGTGTACAATGTATTAATTACACATGTTCATCACATGTTAACTTCTGAAAGAAACTGTTCCATATTTACTATTTAATATTACAGTGCATGTATACTGATCTGTTACGAAAGTTGTTAAAAGACATTTCTTCTAAAGCTGCATGGACCTTGTTCCAGCAAATCATCAAAATGTTGTAACTATTAATAGCCTCCTGATTGGGATAATCACTACATGATTACTCTTGAAAAGTTCCTGTTTTTGTAATTCAAGTGATTACTACTTGACATTTCATAGTTTATACCTACCTGTACTACTTGACATTTCATAGTTTATACCTACCTGTATAGACCAAAGCCATTGTTTATGAGGCTGAAACATTTACATGTATGAACAGAATTTCAAGATTGGAGCTCACTTCCTGCTATTTTTTCTGAGATTTTTGAGAACTGAACATTGTGAATTCGACACGCTTATAAATGTGTTTTATACTATTCTACTCTGAGGTTTTAGCTATATTGTTGCAAAATCCTACAATGAAACTTTTCCATGTTTACTATAATTTACTTTACATGCTGATCTATTACAAAAAACTTGTTGAATGTGAACCTCATTATCAGACATTTTCTTTAAGAGCTGGACAGTCATGTACCTTAAAGCAAACTATCAACATTTTGTGATATTAATAGTTAGCCTCCTGATCACAAAATATTTACTATTCATTTTTTTTTATTGGGATTTACTGCTTCAGTCTGCTTGATTACTCTAGAAAATACCGGTATACTTTTTACATGTACGTACAATTTAAATAATGGCTACTTGACATTTCATAGACCAAAGCCATTGTTTTTTTAAGGCTTAAACATTTATGAACACGTTTTATTAAACTGATCAATACTGGTAGCAGATAACTAAGATTTATCTGCAGTTTCTGTAATTCAAGTCTAATTTCTGTACCAGTTTAGTATAAGAATTTGTAAACAAATCAAACATACAAACAATTGATTATTGAGTAAATCAAACAATTATCAAATAATTGGAATATAAATTGCATTGTTTAAAAGACCAAGATTTATTGAAATATTCGTTTCTGAACCTTTAAACTCTCCACAGACTACATGTACAGGTCTCTAGTGTATTAAATGGAATAGTTTATGGATGACTTGTTTTATCTAGATAGTCTGAAATCCATCCAGTAAAATAAAAAAACAATCAAATCAAATTCTCAATTAAATCCTCAATTTCTGATGCATTTGTTAACTGGAAAAGAGTGTAATTTAATGAAATAGACTCTGTTTCATATCATTTTGTTGAATACAATTTTTGTCTCAGTACAAATGAAAGCTTGGAAAACGACTCAATTAAAAATGAAATTTATCTTCAAGTTGGTATTCTATTAAATGTAAAGTTTCCTGCCTTTTGGTAATCTCATGGATAAAATGGGATTAATTACTGTCAGATCAATGTTCAAATCAATTTAGATTCTTTATTCATGGAGTTTGGTTGTGAAAAAAAGTTGTCTTGGTCAGTTTTCTTTGGATCATTAAGACAAAAAATTGTCTTGTGATCATGTGGACAAACTGTAACGTGAGTTACCGCTTCACATGACGATACCTGGAGAATGTAAGACAATTTGAATTTTTACCATACTCGGTGATGTATGTTGTTAGTCCATGACTTTGACACAATAGACTTTAAAGTCTCTCTGTTTCTTGTTTGAGGAAACTTTTGAATATAAGACATGCCAAATTTTTGCATGTCCAAATTATGTAACGTGAGTTACCGACATTTGTAGTGTTTTTTCTCATAGTTCTCATAAGAGTCTGTGGATGTAATGTTGCTGTGAGGTAGGATGGAGGTGCATGATACTCATTCACATATAGTAGCTCATATCACTAATTAGGTTTTAAGGATATTGATCTCAACGACCTAATTTTGAGTTCAAAATGTAACGTGAGTTACCGTGGAAATGCCCATATATATATATATATATATATATAGAAGAGTTTGTTTGCAAAAACCGATAAGTCCATATTTGTCAAATGGAGATATTTGCGATTAAAGGTCAAGAAAAATAAAGAGAATAATAAGAAATTTTTTGCTTCTTTTGACCATATCTTCAAAAATGTACCTTTATATGTAGTGACCAATATGTCATTTAAAATGTATTATTTTGTACTTTATGACAGAGACCGTACTTCAAAATCTTCAAAAATGGACTTATCGGTTTTTGCAAACAAACTCTTCATATGTTGTTGTATAATTTATCTCGTATACTACATGAATCTTTTGCAAACGTTTGAACAATATTATTTCATGACATGTATACTTTGTACTATGTTTTTTATTTTCGTTGATTGGAAGTAAACTATGATTGATTGATTGATTGATTGATTGATTGATTGATTGATTGATTGAACGAAAAGTACTCTGATAATGAGTTATCTAAACATAAGACAATTAATCAATAAACACTTGATTGTGTTTACCAAAATATTATAAACTTGCATTGAGATATCAGCATCTTTCACCTGACTGTAGTTTGAATTGATTTGATTTGATTTGATATGATTTATTGTTCCAAGCAAAGCTTGTAATGTATAGGTCCCTGTACAGATGAAATTGTTGGTCTACTTAAACAACCTAGTAACGAAAACTATGAAAGGAAGGAAAGGGACGTATAAAAGTAAAGAAAATGCTGATTCAACAGCATTTGACAAACATACGTGATCTATAGTCACTTCGATACCCATAAAGAACAAACAACAAATTTGTATGATTATAAGGTCCCCTCATAACAGGGAAAGCCTTATCAGTGCTCTACCACATTATCAATCTATCAATGTTAAAAAAAAAAAATCGAAAGGAGTTCTTTTATTATTATAGCCCATGATACTTTTGACATACCTACACTAAGTTAAGGACAAAGTATTAAGCAATAATTGAGAAATATAAGATAGCCAAAAATTATTCAATGAGCACATGCACATGCAAATTCACAGCCTAAAAATAAATTTTCAATCATCTTTTAAAAGTTCTACTGAAACAATTTGGAAGGCTATTCCATTACTGAGAGGCAGAATGATTCTGAATTATATCATCGGTCATATCCATGATTGTAACCCCGTATTGCTACAAACGCAATCACCCACCTTGGTTAAACGAGATATACAAATATTTGGTAACACATTTTGTGTAATAATGTACTCAGCGGATAGAACTTGAAATCAGTTTTAGTCCACAGCACATCTCGACATAGAAATCATGAAATAAGAATAAGAGGATTACTTAGGACCTACCTAATCCAGTCAGAACGGGGAGCAAACTGTTCAAGAATTGGTGGTACCTTTCCGTTGACTTTCTGCGTCAAAATTGCGTTTTCATTCTGACTTCATAAACTGGTAGTCGTGATGAGGTGATGTCCGCCACTTTTAATGTGTTTAACCTGCTAATCAAGTCACACTGGTTGCAAATTGCAACAGAGTGAACAGTTTAACATTTCTATCTCTTCCTGGTGCAGTTTATCTCGTCATTTCTCATGAAATTTAATTGATGTTCCTGACACTAAAAGTCCTACTACTCATAGCCACAATCGAACGGCTATCGAATTGACAAGATATTCTAATACGTCCCGGGCGCATTGTACCATCCGGGGCGCCGCCCACTGATTTTTGTTTATTTTAAGGCTGTGGGCTTTCCCACACACACTATCACTTGATGACGTGCAAAATTATTCCTAAACAGCCTCGATGTTTTTCTTGTCTATTCACGTGTAGGATAGGAAAAAAAAAGTATTCAATACAAATGATGAAGTAGGTATCACATAAAATGAAACAGAGCCATAATGCACTATATCACGAGAGCTGATAAAGACAATTGCGTGTTCAATGATTTTCAGTGGTAAATATACAAATAGCATGTGTATGTATATACACACATTCACATATGCATAAACATTATCATCAGCATTTTACTGTAAAGAAATATTGAATAAATAATGAATGAGTTCACGCCAACAATTTCATCTGTTGCCCGATGGACCCCCTTCCGAGCACCTCCGTTTTGTGTACTTCTTAAAGAGGAATTCCGGTCCATTTCTAAGTTAGTCTGATAATAAGCATTACAACCTTACTAGTAATATTACAGGAGTGAATGTTTGATCTAACTCGGATAAAGATTAGGGAGGTTATGAAATTGTGAAGTTTTGCTAATTACTGCAGAACAGTTTTCGTTTAACAGTTGATATGAATATGCAAATGGGTGAGCTGTTTTCCATAGATCGTGCAAAAAAAAAATGATGAGAATCCAACGTTTCTATTATTGAATTGTAAAACGTGATGTTAATCCTGGTTTGAATGAAAACTGGAAATTTCAAAATTTTATGTAGAAATTATATAGCAGGTTATGAGAGATTGACATCACCACTAGATACTTATAACTTGCGTATTCATATTAACTGTTAAAGAAATGTGAACTTCGAAATCAGCAAAACTTCGAAATTTTTTAACTTAATCATTTTCCATACGATTTCTATCAAATTTTCATTGTTGTGCTAAGAAAATGTACACCTTCTTTTCAGACTGACTTTCAACTGTGCTGGAATTTCCCTTAAAGGTTTTCAGTCCAAGTTGTCATTTGTCTCCAACACCTCGTTTTGCATTCCACTTCTCCTTGTATAAGAGTCTTTTTTCAATTTTTCAAAATCATTTCTTCTCCTGATGTCTGATGATTGGGTGTCTTAATCTGGGTGACTACTATATCCCCTCCCGTATGACCAACCCTGATCCAACCTTCTCTTCGCTTACCCCCCCCCCCCACACACACACACATGATGTGTATGTATCGGACTATATGTTTTTGATATATGTATTATGTGAGGTGTGTGTTTTTTGTTTTTTTTTTGTTTTTGGTCTCCCTCTACAAATGAAATTTGTAAGATCGCATCCGCTGATCTATTGAACAAAAATGTTGGGAAATAAAAAGACCCACGGGACTCGAACCTGTCATCTACTCCTTTCCGGGCAGCGACACTACCACCAGGATATCCCTGGTTGCTGGAATTGACACGATGAACTTGGAATAAGTACCCTAACTCCGAAATTCTGACATTATCATGTTAAGAAGTGCAAGGCCGACAAGGCATTAGACAGCAAGAGGATAATAAGCACATGGTGAAGGTTGAGGTGCGAATTTTCTTCAATTTGTCTCCCGTGGTTCCTTTTTTCCGACTTGTTTGTTAAGTTATAGATCAGCAGCTTCGATCTTATAAATTTCATTTGTAGAACGAAACAAGTTGAAGAAAATTCATACCTCAGCCTTCATCCCCTCTGCTTGATATTCTCTTGGTATGAATGTATCAAATTATGTGTTTGTGCGGTGTGCCAACGTCTCGACAAGTCTTCGGAACACTACTATCTTACTTATATATATTATGTACATTTATACATATACATACATATATATATATATATACATATATATATATATATATATATATATATATATATATATATATATATATATATATAACGAGCTGAAAAATGGGGGGCTCCCGAATAGGATGGGCATTATAAAGGGACTGATAAGAAATTAGAGGGTCATGAAGTAGATAGGGCAAAGCACAGGGTGAAAGAATAAAGGGAATAAAAGGGAAGGAATAAGGTTCAGACAGCGGGCTTAGGGCATGGCAGGACAGTGTAGGGAACCAGACAAAGGGAATAAAGAAGAAGGACATTTGATCGACATCAGGTGATTTTTTAAAGGACAAAGAAATAGATACGACTGGCAGGATGTTAGGAGTATATGTTTGATAAGGAGTTGAGGTGTTTAACGAGAATATTGTGGTAGTGTGAGTTAAATCGGGAATCCTGCTGGAGGAGTAAGTTAAAGGGCTCGTAGCGAAGCTGGGTTTTGTTTTATAAATATTAGGAGGAAGGGAGAGTGTCAGGTTGGGTTCGAGACGCAGGTAGGTTATGCAGGTGAGAGGAGAGGGTCAAGTCGGGGACAGGTAAGCGGATTGGTCGAAAGAGGGTTGTCAATAATTCAGGTGTGGGAAATTAATTAAAATGATTGGATAATGGAATTGTAGGAGGGATCTAAGGGTTAGTTTAAAAGGGCATGTATTGTAGGGAGAAGACAGATTTTCAGATTACAGATTTTGAGATTTCAGATTTCATCGAGACAGATTTCAGGAGAGAGGCTACATGAGACTTTCTTGCACATCTCGAGAGATTCTTCATCGAGAGATTTTTCATAGAGAGATTTTCATCGAGAGATTTTATAGAGAGATTTCAGGAGAATTTGGTACACACTTCGAGAGAGATTTCTGGACACAATGTGGAGGGAACTTTGCCAGATAAATTAAATCTTAGTGAAGATGTAGCCCGTTGGCATCAAATTTTTGGAACGTTGGTGAACGTTGAATGTTGTTAATGGAGAGAGAGCCGTGGGCCGAACTTTACTTCTGACGTGGGGAACGCCGTCCGTGCCACTGTCCGAAGAGTTGCCATGTAACAAGCGGAAAAAAAAGATTGTAATTTGTGCACAAACCCCACCCCCGAGGCCCACTAATGTTTTGAGGAGAACCAGAAGGAAGTGAGGCGCAGCCGGAGACCAGCCGCAGGTGCGACGAACGCGATTCGGGCCGAAGTGATGACGGCAGCCACCGACGGAGTTCCGGGTAACGTCGGCGACTAGGACTGAGAGAAGGAAGGGCTTCCATAACAACTGCAGTATTCCGCGGACAATTTCCCTCTCCCTATTAACCCCCCCCCCCCCTTTTTGCACTTGCACCCGAGGCCATGTAAGTAAAAATAACCGAGATTGAATTATGCGCATACTTGGTTATATTGTATCAAAATGTTGAATTGCCCAGCAACTGTGGGTTTAAAGTGATTAATAAGAGGAGATTTTCCCCTTAAATAAATACCAAAGTAAATTTATGAATTTGATGTAACGGTTGTTTAATTTTTGTCTTTAAATAAATTTAATTAATATTGTTGATGGTGTGGCAGGTGTGTCGATAAGTCCGAGTGCACTAACCAAATCCCCTCGCGCCTGACAGACCGGGCGCGACTGCCGCTGGTAGCCCCAGCCCAGGGTGGTGAGCTGGGGCGGGAGAGTAGAGGGTTAGATATATATATATATATAATATATACATGTCGGCATGTAGATATTACTGAAGTGTTAATACACATTGAATAGCGTAGGGGAGAGGTATAGTCACCATCCCGCTAAGGAATGTAAAATGGGTGCCCGGGTTGGCAAAAGAGAATATAATGATAGTCTTTCCCGGAATATCATACCGCTAATGAAATACACAACAACAACTTGTTTATTCAGATTTCAATGTTGTACGTAATCAACAAATTTTAATTGTGAAATCACAATTATCTCATGATGCATGATGTTTCTCCTTGCGGTAAGTCACAGTACTGACAACGGAATGAACAAAGAAAGAATTGACCTTAATTATCGGATCACAATGATTTAAAAAAAGAGAGGAATGTGTGAAGTTTTTGGAGGCATATTTTTATATCAAAGGAGAAGACCGACGTCATATATAAAGAAACCGACCTTTGTACATCTATTCATAAAGAGTCGGCGTAGGTGACCATCTGACCATGGGACGTGTTCATTGCTATAACACAGTGTGTCAGACGTCAGAAATAACTGATGGTCACAGGTCATTTTATCTGAAAGGGATCATTATAGACCCACTGTCGAAGGAATCTCACGGGACTAGAATTGGAAGTCAGTGGGCCACTGACTTTCAATTCTAGTCGCGTGAGATTCCTTTCCGTGATCTCTCCAATGTCGTCAAGGCCAGCAACAATTCAGAGATTTTTTGATCACAGTATATTTTTTGTCAAGTGTGTGTAATCAACTGTTTTTCCACATGTTTTTTTTTTCACCCACTAATCTCCCCCTGAAAGGAAAAATAATGTTTCTCCCATGATGCGCAACCTTGAAGTCAGCAGAAATTAGGTTAACAATACATTGGTATATTGCACCTCGACATTACCAAGCGCGCGAGCTCTTGAGAGCAAGAGAAGATGAGTGAAATGCAATTCCACACCTTTTAGCGTGTGTGTGTGTGTGTGTGTGTGTGTGTGTGTGTGTGTGTGTGTGTGTGTATGTGTGTGTATGTGTGTGTGTATGTGTGTGTAGTTTTTTCTTTACTGCTGTAGATGACATCGTTGGATGCTTCGAAACAGTCTGTCTCCTCTCTTCTCCCATGTGAACTTAGCAGTGTGGGAGGTATCGAATCCATTCTTAATTTATAAACTTTTCCTCTGTGATATCACATTTTGTTCATAGAAAATGCTGTCAAAGCATCATCAGGGCCCCATTTCATAAAAGATGTTACGATGTCGACTCTTGCTGGTCCATGACTAAGATTTTTAGGGGGAGGGGTTCAAAATGGGGAAAAATAGTGGACCTTACAACAAAAAATACACCACCCCGTGCAGACCGTTTACGACTATAGCGGATTGCCGAGGATGTCGATCACCTCTTTAAGGTTGATAACTAATTCCTGGTCCTCAGTACTTCAACGTATATAGGAGTGTGAGACACAATAGAGAAAGGTTAGACGAGAGACATCCTGGCATGGTCGAAGGCCCTATCGACGTAGAATAATAATGTATCGGGGCGCAAGAATATGCTTAACATTTGGGGAGGGTGTTGCGAGGGGGTATTCCTCTCCCACGCGACGGACTTTTGCATTCAGAATAGAAATTCAACGATTTGTTGTAAAATCTATACTAGTGTAAGACGATAGGTGGGTTATCTAAGTTGAAAAAAAGAGTCCCAAAACCGAAATTCTGTAATTGCTGCGTGATTTTCACATTTACTGATCTTTTCGTTTTATTTTAGTTTACATATCTAAGAGAAGCAAGGAAGGTGTGGGAGGGTGTAGGAAGGAACATTAACATTCTTAGAATTAAAACTCAATAATCTAGTACACGAATTTGATAGAATATTTGGGGGATTTTAATTCAAAGAATTGAGAAAATAAATATTAAGGGAAAATGTAAATTATGGTTAAATTATATATTTTGTCACCTCTTGATCCTCGTGTGGTTCTTCACTATTTTCATATGTCTACGGAGGAAGACAAATAGCGTTCACCAGCAATTCGGCCATGGTCGAGTTTGTGTCATACTGGCTCCCAAGATATTTCGCACAGCTATTCACTCGGCGCAAGACTCTCAACTATAAATGCTCAAGAAACGGGGGGGGGGGGGGGGAGGGGAGGGGGAGGTTCAACCTATCACTGTTACTTGTATGGATCTGCATCTTTTTTTATTCGAATTCTGAAGCAACCCCCCCCCCCACACACACACACACTTTTCTGTTGTATCTCGAGCTCTTGGAAGAAGTTTTCACCTTTAAATATTTTTTCTTCTCTTTTTTCCCCCATGCATGATGTTGAATACAGTACAATAACCAGAACAAATTAAGACGTATAATACTGAGTACGTATAGGGTACAGGTCAATCACAGCACAACGCGCACTTCACAGCACTACTATTGCATGCCTGTTCCGCTGTTCAACTATAGCGTGTAGAGACATTTATAATGTACCTTATGATAGTTTACTTTCTGTTGTATCATTTTTTCCTTCAGTCAGCTTTATGGTCAAGCTCTTCGTATAAAGATAGTAGCCTGCATTTTCAAGTATTCTTTTTCATAACTTTCGAAGTGTTTGTATCGCAAACTCGGAGAGCTATTGGGGGCCTCCACAGATGCATGGTGTCCATTCGAATGTTCTATAACACTGGAAATAATAAGCGCCAAGTTTGTCGAAAATTTAACCATGCGTTCTCAAAATGCGGAAACTGGCTTCCAATTTCGTCCCGGGCCCCAAGGGGGTCACTCCTTAATCCGCCATAAACAAACATGGAAGCACAGTCACTCTGATTATTACAGCATTGTATTTACTCACATTATTTTTCTAGATTTTTATAGAAGATCTTTTAAAGATTCCCTAATTTCCCTAAAAGACCCCCTGTTGCTCCGAATTACAGCATGACACCCATTTGTTCGAATATACATTCTATCATCCTAAGTTATCGATAAAACCTACCAAGTTTGGTGAAAATTTGACTATGTGAGCCTTCAAGAAGATGATGAAAAAGTGAAAATTGGGCCCCGCTTTGGTCCCAATCCCCCAGGTCTACGAGGGCACCACTTGATTCGTCATGAACAAACTTGAAACTGGTCTGACCTCCTGGTCTGATCCAGACCCAGGCAGCAGGAAATTGACAGAGAGCAGAAAAGAAGATACTCGCATTATATCCTACCTGACTCTGACTAATGATCGCTGTGGTGACCACTTCTTGATCAATTTGGACTTCAATCCCTTGCAGGTCGTCGCGTTGATATTCTAACACGTTTTGCAAAATCGCTCAAGCATCTGCAAAACACCGCCATCTCTTGTCGCAGCCACGTCATGTTGAAACTGGTCGTAATTTGGCTTTATTACGTTGTATAAGAACTCAGCGCTATACCAGAGGTCCACAGTTCCTTTTCTGGTTCGTCTGCTGAACTCAATTAACTGAAATTATTGTTCTGTGAATGTGAAACATGCAATTTTCTCTTTTTTTCTCTCTCTGTCTTTATTTGTCTCTCCGTCTGTTTCTTTCTGTCTTTATCCATCTTTCCTCTCTTCTTCCACTTTCTCTTTTCAATCTTTGGAATTGCAGATAATTTCCAATTCATGACTTATTATGATCTCCAATGGCAATGAATTCCATGCATGGTTTAAGTTTAATCCATCAAACCGGAATGGTTGAATATACAGTCTATACTGTTATTAGCAATACCTACAGTCTTCACTCTCTATCTTCTTGACAATGTATATGTCGCGGTATCCACATTTTGATTATACCTCCGGGTTATGCTTTTCCTTTTTTCTTTTTGTTCTCTTTTACGCTGCAAGTTTGGTATTTCAAATTTGTTGTTGCTTTATCTTTATTTTGTTTTGCTATAATCGTTTGCTGAAAACTGTCAACCGAGAAGTTTCTGATCGCTTTTCCTCTTTGTTTCAATTTGTTGTCCTTTTTTGTATTTAATCTCTCTCTCTATCTCTCTCTCTGTCGCTGATGTCCTCTCCTTTATTATCACATCGCTTTCACACCCGTCTCTCTGAATTCTTACTCTTTTATCTCTCTTATCATACCCCTCGATGTTTCCTCTCCTTTGTCTTTCTCCCTTTCTTTTATTCAAAACTGACACCCATGATCTGGAGATTTGCATATTATGATGAATGTACTTTGTCTCGGGGTTTTAGTTTTTCTCTTCTGTAATTCTAATTAATCAGCTGTTGGTTGAAAATAATTTCAGTTCAGTGTAGTATTGGTATCCTAATGAAAATATCTATTTGTAATATTCTCTTCAAAACTTTGAAGATATGAAATGTAGACCAAATTTTGATATATGTATTTAAGGGTATGTGCAATTTCCATTCTGTTCATGCTCTTCTTCTTTGGTAAGAATTGTTAAACTTGTTATTATCAATTGTTATGATAACGTAATTGGATTATATTTATTTGTATTTATTTTTCATATTTTCTTGGTGTGGCATTTTTTCAGGGGTGGGGGGGGGGGGACATGAAATATTTTCGGGTTGATGTGTAGAAAAGTTTTTCCCCCTCAACATTAAGTTTTGATTTCACTGATGTCCTCCAATGAGTATCTTACTTAGTATTTGGGAAAGAATTTGTATTTCTAATTGGCATCATGTACACACACACACACACACAATCTGTTTTCAGATTTTGATGTGAAACAAAATATGGTCAGTCATCGCACTATATTTGACCGAAATTGAATTGAATATAATACAGTCACCGATATACTAAGCTCTATCACTCTTAGTGCCAAAAAGAAGATATTTAAACATTCTGTAATTCCATCGCTTTGAGTCCCCCCCCCCCCTCCCCACCCCCACGCCCGAACAAACTTGAAACTACAGTCGCCAAGTAGTTATGGGCACAGGCAAATGGGAACCTTAGTCAGTTCAATTCAAGTCAGTTCAATTTTATTTTCTAATTTCCATATTTCTCAAAGGAATAACACATTCTTTGACAGTAATACAACGATAACAAGAATGCAATGTATAGCCTACAACATGGACTTCACATTACAAAATTAATAACGTCCTAAACACAGATGTTAATGGACATGTTATGCTGCAAAGCCGTCTCAAAAAAGTGACAGAAATAATGATGGGGCCTGCATAAAAAGCTAGCTTGTAAAACTGCAGGTCCCAAAATTCACGGATGTGAAAATTACGGAGAACGGATATGAATGACTTGAATAACTACATCATTCTAATAATAAAAATCAATATTAATGAATGGACTTGTATAAACCACATATTGCTTTGACCAAGGAATCTGTTGAGTAAATTCATATACATTTCGTGATATATTGTGGTAATTAAAATGTACTACATTCTAAGATATTAGATTGTCATATATTTTCTCAGCGAGCGCGCGTTTGTTTAAAAAAAAGTAATATAGAAAAAGTTAATTGTGGCATAAAATGCACAACAATTATACGATGCCTAGTATTCATTGACAAAGTAATACGTGTATATATAAGTACGTTTATTGCGCGAAATATTTACATGTAGGCAAAATAGGGATTTTCTTTCGGTGCCATGAGGGTGGTATCCCTTAGAGAAAGTACTCTTAATCTACACTAAGTACGTCCTCAAACTGATATCATTTACTCAATATTCGGACTCCAATTTAATTCTCTTGGAGTTATTTGTGTCAGCAAAGGACCCTGCAAGCCAGTAATCCATTAGCCGTCACTTCCTTTTCATTTACGTAGAAATATGAAGCCGAAAACTGTGATTGGACTCTTGCAGTGTATATCTGCATTCGATGAATAGAACAACAACCCCATCAGATTATGCTTGTCAGAAAATGATTTTATCAATGCCTTTGAGACAAATCTTAAACTTATCTATTCCACCTATGAATAACGTTTCAAATCATTTCATGCATTTTTCTTTATCTTCATGAATCCGATTTCAAGTTTCATGATAATACACACAGTACTTTTTAACCTATCTGTAGTTTTATAAGGTTTAAAGTACCCCCAAGTAATCAGAGCCTGGGGGGGGGGGGAGGAATGGTTTACTCATTCTCATTGTACATTTCGCCTTAAATGAACATGCTGTCAAAGTTTAATTTACCAAAGTTTCTTTCAAACAACATTCGTGAGCTGAACAATGAGTACAGAAGTGTATTCCGGAATATCTTTGAATAGTTATTGATAAAAGAAGACAAAGTTCAGTCAATCAGAGTCAACCCAATAATCGCCAACGGCATGCATGGCTTCATGTGAGATAGCAAAGAGATTTGACGGCATTGGTCAACAGAGGGTCAATGATCACGTCTAGTGTGATGGAACCATGAACACGATGAATCCAAGTTTGTGATACTTTCATTATCATGCCAAGGGGCTTTACGGTAAAGCTACTATACTCGACGTAGCCTGCCTTGAGAAACAGAGAAGGCTAATACCTTTAAATACAAACATTATACAAAGCAATGCATTCGGATATAAACAACTGGATGAATAAAGGAAGAGGCTAGTTAACAAATTGCATTACGTTTCCAGAATATTCATTACTGACAATTGATTGTGTGACAATGACATTTTTATAACAGTAAAAGAATGCTCGCATCGAACGATGAGAATGTAATACAGCGTTCTAACAGCAATAAAAACAGACTGCCGAAAGTGCAAAGAGGAAAATGGTGAAAAGATCTAGGCTCATAACCCTGAAACCACCATGACCATCACATCTGGAAACCCCATGTCGTCAAGGTAGTTGTTACGTTTTATCATTATTGCCACCAAAACTATTAACGTCATCAAGATAAGCATCAGTCACGTCTATGATTTTACAATGAGTTTCATTAACACACATACTTCAAAAGCACAAATCTTTGTACAATATTTACAATACACAATATACACAATATTTAATGACATGTTTATGTACATGTCAACAAAAATCATATTTGAATAACAATAACACTTAAAAAGAAAATATATCGTCTACAGACTTGTATACATGTAGAATGGATTAGGACATAGCCTCCCTTACGAGAACAACGTAGCGACTTCTGAACTGCTCTTTTTCTTCACAGTTTTTTTTTTGTTGAAAATCTGAAATGTATTTCAAATATTCTAGCACTACCGAGCAACTGTTTAACATCATGCAAAAGAACTTACACTTTACCTTTTGACTAGAGTATATTGTCCTGCGCACGTCAGAGGGGGCACTTGCCTCCCCCAAATACTTTTTTTTTTTTGGTGGACAAATGCCCCCCCCCCCCCGCCTGTAACAAACAATCAATTATTTAAAGACCAAAATGAAGAATAAAGGCACTTTTCTTAAATGTCAATTTCATAACTGAAAAAAAGCCAAATTTTCGCTACGGCGTCATGATGCGGTAATATTAATATAATATAGACTGGCCTGTGGGGGGGGGGGGGAAGAAATTTATTGCCCGGACTAGAATTGTATTCCCCGAGTGGAAAACGAGGGCAATACTCTTCTAGTGAGGGCAATAAATGTCGTATCCCCCGAAAGGACAGTCCATATTATTATCATTACCCATTTTCAGGCATTTCAGGCATCTTCGAACAGTTACATTACAATGTAAACTTCCCGATTTACGGTAACAAAATCCACTCGGCGTCGGGTCGAACCCTACACCACTTCGCTCAACTACACCCACGTCATGCTTGCAAACAACCCCATGCACAATCAAGTACTAGCGCGTTCGCACAGTCGCAGCGACTGTCCTCTTTTTTTCATGTGCTATAACGTATGGGAATTTGCCCTTTACGCGAAACCTCTTCGCGAGCGATGCGTGTGTCGCAGATTTGTGAATGTCTCGTCTTTGTGACTGACCGCAATGTTTTCATGTAAAGTGAGGGTGATACGCACTAATATCCTAATATCGCCCGCTGACGTTGACAACCCTGCAAAATACCACTGCAATTGCCCCGCAAAACTACCTCGTATGGGTAATAATATATCATATCTATATAAGTTATACAATAATATCTACATACAAGTAAATATAGTTTATAGATGGTAGCTAGCCTTGGGTCATTCGACTAGTGTGTCCCCTGGAACGTAATTTTCTGGGTTTTCTTTTTCTTTCCTTCTCTGCTTTCTAGCAATATAAGAATATTTTTCATTACTCGAACAATGCGATCCTGTTTAAGCTTTTAAAGAACACATTTCAGACTAAAACCGAATGGCAAAGTGAAAGTGGCTCAACAATGCATGTTGGCGCTGACCTAGCCTATATATGCACGCAATGCACTCATAATATATAATATACATGTATAATATAACATATAATTGCATGTTGGCGCTGACCTAGCCTATGTATGCACGCAATGCACTCATAATATATAATATATAATATATAATATAATATATAATATATAGAATAATGTTTCTGAAAGGATGTTGCACGAACCCCGTGACTTCTGTTATTTTGAGTCAATAAGAGTGTAATACAAAATTTAGTTAATGGTCAGACGTGAAATTCTATAATTTACATTCCGAAGTGGGTTCCTGGACAACTCAACCCCGCGCTCCCTGGCTCTGCCCGTACACCGGAAACGAATAGTTATGATCATAGTCCTTCGCAGTGATTTTTCAATATTTTTAATTCGAGAGAAATCTGATTTAAAATGTTCTATATAAACGCGACTCATGTACTCTATTTTTCCAAAAGTCCCTACCGTGCGAGGGGGTAACCCCCTCCCACACCCTCCCCCATCCTCCCCCTGCTCGAGCGCTTCGCTCCCTCGCCGAGATTTCACACCGTTACATAAATTGTACCCTTCCTGCAGTTATAATCATAGTCCTTCACAGTGATTTCTTTTACTATGTGTAATTTCCTGCGAATTAGTTTTAGAAAAACTCTTTGCCGTCGAAAATCGGAGAGTTGGAAAACCCTTCGCAAACGATGGCCGTGATGGAAGACCCAACGATGACTTCAGCTTCCGGGACCGAGACGACGATGACGGCGGCAGCCACGTAACAATGTTGAAGTTTCCTCCGGTACTAGTATCGGGAGGTAGAAAAACAATTTCTCCCAGATTAAGCTTATTTAAACCTGTCTGCTGAAAAGCTAAGCTCTCTCCTTGAAAAGACATTTTTCGTGGCTGTTCGTAATCGGGATCACTCTTTCCGAGAACTTCTTCCAATTTTTGACATAATGTGTCGTGCGCAGTCAGAGCTACACCCTCCAGAGGCATCTTCAAACCATTCTCAACCAGATCACTCACTTCCTTCATCTGACTGATTTGTAGCTTGCTGGCATCTTTCATGCCTTGCAGCTCTTTGTTGAATACCTCGATACGCCTCGTACACTCTTTGATCAGGTGATCTCTTCTATCCTGAAGCTGTTGGATTGACTCTTCGCAAGTCTGTTCGATCTCCCGGGAGAGCTTATCCAGGACTTGCTGCATCTTTGCCTGCTGCTCCTCGATGAACACGATGTATTCATCAATCTTCGACTTCTCGACGTCGGCCCGACCACGTAGCTTACCGATCTTCTCCTTCTGTTCGTCTTCATGCTCTTTGCCGTCGAGGACGTTGTGCCCCTTTTTATCGTGTTCCATCGTGCCACACCGGAAACAGACGAACCTCTTGCACTCGACGCAGAAACATTCTTCATCCTCGGACTTGTGCTTCTGACACTTACGGCGCTTCTTCTTTGAAACTTTCCCCAAATTAATGTCATCCACCTTCACAACCTCGTGTCCCGCAAACTTGTCCCACCTGTCGTGAGTCTTGTGGCAGTCAACGCACATGTAGTCGTCGCATTCTTGGCAGTAGGTGATGGCTAGTGGCTTTTCGTTTCCTCGGCACACGGTGCAGGCTTGGGTCTGGTATTTGACATCTTCGATCAGAGACTTGATTGGCTGGTTACTTTGCAGTAGGTCGACATTTCCTTTGGGGACGTTGGTGACCTTACGGCAAACTGGACATGTTATATTGCTCTCCTTCTGAGAGTTAGAGAGTCGCATCAGACAGTCTTTGCAGTAGGTGTGGGAGCAGGACAGTAGCTTTGGATCAGCAAAGACGTCAAGACAAATGGGACACTGGAGGTTACTTGTCACGAGGTCATTTACACTGGTTGCCATGGTGATGTTTCTGAGTAAAACGAAAGTAAACGAATGGAATAATTATTTGGTAGGCTTTTGATTCTTTCGATTTTTTGTGTGTGATTACTTATACGCATGTGTATTGTATGTGTTTTCGAGTAAAGAGAGAGTAAAGACGTGCAAGAGGCTTCCGAAGTTATATTTTGTACAATGGTCTGCATCGGTTTTTCGAAGTTATATTTTGTACAATGGTCTGCATCGTAGGAAGAACGCAGCAATTATAGAATTCCCAAATGTTTGAATCTCTGCTTTGTTCTGTGAAGACACATCAACAAATCCCACTGAAACCGATCGGCAAGGAAAAAAAAATGATTTTAGAACAAATGTAATCATTATACCTTCTGTAAGAGTGCTGGTTTTAATGGTGTTGGTAGCGTGGTGTGCACTCTCAACTGTAGTATATGATGTCCAGCCACAATCGAACATTAGTCCATGCAGGAGACAAGGTGGTGGTTCCAAGATATACAATTTAGTTTATTAGATATAATGATCAGGAATTCCAGAATGGTGCATAATACTGACGAGGGAATATTGTCGGTAGTATATATAAAGAATACTGTTCCACTCCTTCTTGGCACATGACCGAACAGAGTCGGGGCCGGAGTAAGATTGATTCCTCAACTCCAGAAGCATAAGATATATAGGGACATGGATAGAAGTTAAGAGATTAGTAGGAGAGGGTCTCTGATGTGAGGATTATAGGTTCATTGAACAGTACTGTGTAAGGGACTGGCGGTGGGAATTGTAAACACAGTTAGTCTGAATTTACTTAAACTTGATTGAAGACAAAGGGAAGGATTAACTATTGAGTAGAGATTAACCAAAGTAATAACAAAGATGGTTGGGTTCTGAATGGAAGTTTCATTGGAGGTTTGATGGTCTTGTTAATAAAAGGATATGAGACTATAAAGCTGGGAAGTGTACATAGGGTTTTGGATTGGACTGGTCGTATATTTAGACAGTATAATTGGGGCAGGAAATGGGGATAAATTCTTAACTTGGTCAATCAAAAGACACTTATAAATTACATGAGGTTTGTTCTGTTTTAAGGTATAAACTCCCTATTTCTCCATCTTACATTCGTCCAATCTTTCAAAAAGAAACGTCCTCGTTTCATAATTATATACTGCAATATTTAAAGAGTTCAAACGATTGACAAATGAAGAAATTCTAATACATTTACAGAGAGAAAAAAATTATAAGAAAACACTACTGACATGTAAACATGATAGAAATGATTGCTACACAAAACATAGTCAAATTGAGTAGCATATTGATAATTAACAAATTAGTGAAATAATTAAAAAGAAGATTGATGTGTACATAAATCTTGCAGATGAGGTATAAAAAAAAAGTCACCAAAGAAACCTATTTTCCAAGGGACATATCATTGTCTTGAGAGGTATAGGAAAAACAGCATGGCCTACACATAGCGTAGTAACCAATACATACCGAGGTAACAATATACATTAAATTTAGAATGGAAATAGAAGGGAAATGAAAATAAGAGATCATCATAGTAATCCACAAACTGTATGTAAAACTCAAAGAACAATCAGAGGTCCAAGAATTGACAAAAATTATATTACCGTATGTTAAAAAAAAAAAACTTAACATAAATGACAAAAATACAAACTAGAAGAATACACTGATTGCATACATCTAGTCTTGTGCACAGCAAATATGTTGAAAAATGAACAGTATAATCATAAAAAACACTTAAGAAGAGGAACAGACAGAGGAGAAAGGAGAATAAAGCAATTAGATTAAATGACCTAAATTATACAGAGTTGGTGTCTTTGAAATGCACCATGCAAGAAACTTGTAAATAATGATGTTGATGAACAACATGTAAAAAGATATCTGGCATCAAGAGTAATTCAAATTGTGTAGATAATATTATGTATAAGAAAAAAAAAAGTTGGGCAAACAACAGGACATTTATATGTGGTGAAAATGTGCATAAATCTAGACTGCAACAAGTTTACTAATGGTACAACTTTTTTTCCTTTTTTTTCTATACAAAAGCAATTGATCAGAAAAACAACATTTCTCACAAAAAATCAGAAGTTACAACCATACTTAACTAAGAAATTTATGCTAGAAAGTCAAAACACTTATTAATCATGTTAAAAAAAATTCTTTCAGAAATAAAACACAATACACATGCTAACGATGAAAAACCTAAATACCAAATAATGCTACAAATTTACATCAGAAGTTAAACCGACATTATTGTTGAGCAAGAAGCAGAAATCGGGATATAAAACGGTCAAGAAAGGGGCAATTGAACGTGACAGAGAGTGAGAAGGAAAAAAGGGAAAGTATGGACAATGCAGAGAAATGAATGAACAGCCATGTGGGACGGGGAGGAGTGAGCAAAATATCATTGAAGGTAGTACATAGGGTTTTGGATTGGACTGGTCGTATATTTAGACAGTATAATTGGGGCAGGAAATGGGGATAAATTCTTAACTTGGTCAATCAAAAGACACTTATAAATTACATGAGGTTTGCTCTGTTTTAAGGTATAAACTCCCTATTTCTCCATCTTACACTTCCTTTGATAAGCCTGGTCTGTAATTTTGGTTGTTGTTGTTTGTTTGTTTTTTGAGCTAATGTGCCTTTCTAGAGACCATCATCACCGCAGAATTTTCATGGATTTGTTTCGGCACATCCTCGACTCAAAGCATTTTAGTGGTTCTTCAGAGCAAATGGGGGGCACGCTGTGCAGACCAAAAAAAAAAAAAAAAAAATCACCAGATTTCACAAATGGATATAAAGCGTTTCACGTGAGTCTTCATGATGTCCACGATGAATCGTAATGATGTATACGTGCATTCAATGTAAATAGTATTGTTATTATCATTATAAACATTGGCAGTAGGATTATAAGAAGTAGCATCGTCATAAATGACGTCTATACTAACACTATCATATTACAAAACAAATTTCAATAGGTTTTATGTGTTACCAAAAAAAAAGATTTAATACTTTTGATCCTTTATAGTTCAAAAACTATACATCAGATAACGCTGTCATTGATGTGAGTAATAACTTAATAGAGTACAATTTAGTTGGAGGTGATTTGAATATGAGAGCATGAATCATTTCCGTTAAATCCTTTGATTACTTTTCAAGTTAAGTTCCAGATTTTGGTCCCTCTGTACAAAATTGAACTTTACACAAGAACCAATGATGTGTATGTGAGTGTGTGAACTTACAATGACCCTCAACAATAGACATGAATGCCTCAAGTTCTGCTGACTACGTATCTGGACTCTTGCTCTAAGGCACATGCATGCTTTATTAAAAAATCATGATGGATTGCCTTTGGCGCTGCTAGACTGAATTTACGGTAAGGGTAAAATACATGCACATGAAAAAAATAAACACATGTTTTCATGTGCGTGCATGCACTACATTTCAGGATGAAAAATGACTAGCTGTGATAGTGGAATTTTTCATGAAAATGTAGTAGAGCATTCCAATCCTAGCTATTGTTCAGGACTAATGTCATCAGAGTGTTAACCACACACTCCCATACCCACCAACTGACCCCTTTGCAAAATAAAAATTTTGTACAGGGGGTTGAAAATACAGCAAAATCTGAAACCTTACTTAAAAATAAATCTTGAATTTAATGAAACTGATTTATACCATAATTTTCAAATTACCTCCAACACAATTGCACACTATTCAGCTATTGCTCGTATCAATGTCAGTGTTATCTGATATATAGTTTTTGAACTATTAAGGATCAAAAGTGGGAAATGTTTTTTGTTACACCTATATAACCTAATACCATATACAAGTAACGACTATCCAGAATGTACATGTGGGAAGATACACAAATGAAATCATCAGTATGGCTACCGACACTTATTTAACAGTGAATTAGACGTATAGAAAGTTGTAAACTTTCTTGCATAACTGACTTTAATCACAATTTAAGTGGGTGCATTTATGTTTTGAAGTTTAAATCTGGTTGTAAGCAAACTGTAACCTGATTACAGTCGTCAGTATGAAATTAAATGAAAGTTATTTACATACAGTCGTAAGTATGAAATTAAATGAAACTTATTTACAAACTAATAACGTCGTTAACAAACATAGCATAAGTCACAAATTACTTAGAAGTAAAATAACATTTTAGTCGGTTGGTAAACAAAAAAAAAACAGCAACTGCAAGCAGGCTAGTCGATTCCACTTATTTTAAGATACAAATCATAATGCATATTTCATTATTTAAAATTTTGAAGCATATTTACAATATTTGCAGAAGTAAAGTTTCATTATATATTTACAGGTTTATATGTGGAATCACTCAAACGTCAATCGCTGAGAGATATTTTCCTAACGATTTGCGAAAAAAAAATGTTTATATCTGTCAGATCATAAAGGAAACCTCTCTAAATGATACTACCAGCACATAGCAGGGATTTTTTTTCTTTTACCGATTTCAGATTTCATTTTCTTCCGACTTATAATTCAACTTTTATATATTTAAAGGCATGTATTTTAACAATACTCATTCTTAAGAAAATAATCAGGTAAAGCACGGGGCAGATCATGATGTATTAGATCATACATAACAAGTTCAATCGCAAATTTGCAATATGGATATCTAGTGTTTAAAAATTACGAAATAAAGAGCCAGTATGTTCTCTTAGATGCTTTAAAGCACATTATACATACTGTCTTTTGCATAAATAGAATGTTACATGAATGGTGAAAAGCACTTGCCTTCCCAATTGTCTTAAAAGGGTCACATTCAATATTCTTGCCACAATAAGTTTTCGTTTATAGTAATTCCCGTACCTTTTCTATCACATCTGTGCCTATGTATTAACATTTATTTCCACATGTCTACATTTAAAAACTGGACACCAAAATGTTTGAATAGATGCCTATTTCAAAACCCTCAAGGATGCAAGAATTGCATCTACCTGATTTAGAATCCCTAGAAATAGGATATGCCCATCAATTATTAATCTATTTTAAATTTTCACCATTTTTTGATATACAAGGAAATACTTTTATCAAAATTTATATTCTTGGTGGCCATTTTGTATATTTTTATTAAAACCATTAGAAGTGCAAGAGTTGCATCACCCAGATTCAGATTATTTTCCCGTTACGATTTCAGGTTTACTTTCACATTTCGATGGCGTCATTTGAGCAGGTCACAAACCAAGACATATAATTTACAACTATTAAAAGTTAATGAAATTTACTCGCTACAAGAGAGCTGCTGCTTTGGTTATTTCAGCAACTTTTTGGCAATCATCTTCTGGCCTAATTCGTCGTGCGCATGGCAGATTGTTGTTAGCGCGCTTCCGTGCGCATGGCAGATTGTTGTTAGCGCACTTCCGTGCGCAGGGCAGAATGTTGTTAACCCTATGCGCACTCCCACACCCTAACGACAATTTGCCATGCGCACTCCCACACTGGCGCAGGGAAGCGCTGTAATGACAGTCTGCCATGCGCACGACGAATTATTACTACAGTGTAAAAGTTTGTTAACCCCGACCTGTGGCTATCATAATGAACGATAATACACTGTACCACAGAATCTGAAAATACATGCAAGTATGCGGTACAAATGCAGTATTAGTAACAGTTTGACTCAGTGTGAATACAAATTAATGATACTGTTGAAGCTTCCTAGTACAGGCGTGTGGGTGTATTCCTGTTCATTGCTGGTCTGATATTGAACGCAATTGGGATGTTTATTTTGAATGTATCAGGTTCAAATCAATGGGATATCTTAAACCTTCCTAAAACACGTTTCAAATGTGAAAACATACAAATCGGTCATTTATCTCGTACATAATTTGCGTATCAGTCCTCACTTACCTTTTAGATACACAGATTAGGGCCTATGTAAAGGAAGTCTAAAATCCGCAATACTTATTTCAGAGATGAAAAACGAAAAAAGATCCTGCATAAAAATATGCAAGCACATTTTCCAAAATCTGTACAAGTGATGATGATAACAGCTGTGGCAAAACATATATCGAGATCTTTTCACTTTGACATTCAAAAACAAAATAAGGTATAGATGTAATGCATCCAACGCATCAGCGGCCCTGAAAACTTATGATATTCTTAATTACAAATTAACGTACACGTGATTAAGGAGACTTTGATTTTGATTACATGTTATGCTCCATATACCAAGGATAATCCCCTTTGATAGTACTAACACAGTTTTACCAGAAGGCACTATACCATATCAAGTACTCCGGCAACAGAACATATTTATTCATTCCTGCTATTGGATTTCCTGCTTTAGAGTCCTAATTGCATCCCACCACCGTGGGATTATGTAACGAAAATGAGATGATATACTAACCCAATCAAGTCAGAGGAGAACGTAGAAGAATCAGGGACACCTCTCATAACCTCTGCGTCAAAATGGCTATTTCAGTCTGCGTCATAAAACATCAAAACTAAGCGATCACTGCTAGCTATACTGAAGAAATATGTATAATATATAGCCTGAGCGCCTACGAGTACACAGGAAGTTTTTAATTGTACTTTGCGTGGTGCCATGGGTTTGCCACTCATGGTTTCAAGGTTAAAACATTAAATGGGAATTCCACCCTAAAAAAAACAACAAATACGTTTGTTTGGTGGAACCAGACAAATGAATGGAACAGGAGAGTGAAAGTTATAGCAAATTCTGCTTGAGTTATGATAAGAGAGTCATGACATTTTGAAGGTGTCAACAAATAAAACAAAACTAACAAACTTTTTAACAAGATTGTTCCTTTTTTTTTCATGGAGGGATAGAAACCATTTGCAATTATTGTATACCTTTAAAAGGTACCATTACTTTCTAATTTTTCATCAAAAGTTGATCAAACTTTCATTGTCCTGTTCCTCTCTGTTTTCTGCTTCATTCACACAAAAATGTAATTCAGGATGGACTTCCCCTTTAATTAATGTTCCACAGAGTTTAAATCTCATACCTAAATGTACCACTTTGTCGTACAGAAGGTGTGGTACTTGTAATTCAAATCGGAGAGAAATAAAAAAAAAAACATACCACAATAAGGATCTATCCCTCTACAAAAGACACATCATTTAGAGGCTGGGCGCTCTCATTTCAGAGTTTATAGGGGGACTGTGCAGTTTCGACATAAATCAAAACAAAAACAAATTTGTCGTGGTGAAACCGTAGTCTTCTTTAAAGATATCTTAATGGAGTTTGAACTGGACCCCCACCCCGCCGCCTTTCAAACTTTAGAACTTAAGGGAAACAAGTTGGTTTACTTTAAGGGATATGATATGGCACACAAAAAGACATTAAATATTCTATGCTTTTGAAATATTAATTGTGTATCTGAATTTTCTAACATCTTCTAATCTTCTAACACATGTTTCAAAGGAGAACTATTTACATGACTAAGTCAGACCATTACTATTACAGGAACACGGGAAGAACATGTTTCAATTACTGTTGTTTAAATGTCTCAAACGATAATGGTTGTATTAAGAGAATCAATCAATTTAATACGATGTGATCCACTGATTGACATTTCATCTTATATAATCACCAGTATTTCTTGCTCACACTAAAATGTCAATCAGTGGGTTAGTATATTCGATATCAGTATTGCTTTTAGTATACGAAAAAAACATGTAGTACCAACCTATTGGGAACCACTAATAAAGAAACATAACATGAATCATAGTACACGATATTTATTAAAATGCCTCCTCCAAACACCTCGTCTAAGGATGGAATATAAAGAAAAATTATTTTCGTTTTTCCGCTGTCTTTCACAATGCACTCCCTTGCGATAATTGCACGCTCCTATATACTTTCAAAAATATATTGCAAAGCTGTTGAAGTTGACTCGATTTCAGCGGAAGGAAACGGAAGCATCTGTGTGCATTCAGTGAAAGCTGATGGATTTGTGTTTCCTTATTCCATTTTTTGTTCATTTGTTGAATGTACTCTGAGCATGTCGGAAGGCTGGGTTTCTTCCCACTTCAAGTACATGAACTTGATATTTTGACAGCGTATTCTACAGGATTCAAGTATATGGTTATCACTCTCCAGTTTTATATAACTTGACTTCTGTAATTCATGTTTCATAATCATGTTCCATGTTTCTCATGCTGTAAAATCTTTGTAAAACTGCAGGAGCCGATGGGCTGGGCAAACGACTGATGTTAAAAGGAGATACTGGGGTGTGATGATCCGGTAACTTATTTGCATATTATAACAAGGTTTCATAAGTTCATAGGGTAAATGTTCAAAGCGTTAGCTTTGTTGACGCGACTACTCAGGGTTCTCCTAAGTAACTTAAAAGGATCTTCCTCGATTAGTTTCGAAATAATTTAAACTATGGGTCCGCTTTTACTGAGACTATTCCAGAATTAGGAGTCTGCAAATTGAGCATAGATTGAGAGAAATAATCCTAGTTAGGTGCAAGTTTAATTCCCTGGAGTGAAGTTTGGTTCCTATTCAAAGGGTGTGTGTGTTATTGTTGTTTTTTATTCAAAAACATAGCAGTGAAGGTGGAGAAGTCTAGGAAAACACCCATTTTATGATAACATCTTCGGCTTCAACTTATGCCACTTTTCTTGGATTGGATGGAGAAACACAGAAAAATGATTTAATTCCACAAAATGAAAAAAAAATTATCACAAATGAATTGAAATATGACACTTAAACACGCCTTAAAGGCAATTTTTTTTTTTTTGGAGCTTTACTTATTTTTGTTAATCAGTTTATAATGTTCATTTGTTTGGAATAAATCTTTGTGGTGCAAAAATGTGTTATCATGCGGGAGTTCAAATCTAATAATTTTTAGTGATTCATTTCCTCCCTTTTGATGGGCTCCTTTCTTCCTGTCACAAATATTCTTCAATGCGCGTTTCCCTTAGCATTTTCATGATGTTAGAATCTGATATAATAGCCTTAATCTTCTTATATTTGTCTGTGCATCCATTATCTCTACCATATTCTGCGACTAATCTATCTATTTATCAGTCTGTGTACTTATCTATCTATCTATATGTCTATGTAACTATCTATCTATCATCTATCAAAAATCTATCTATCTTCGCACACATAATGTCTCCACTCGAGAAACAAAGAAAAATCACATGCATACACTAATAGTTATTGCTTTTTTGGCATGTAGGCCCTAACATGTAAAGAGTAATTTCAAGATTTTGTGTACAAATTATATGGCAAATTGTGACGGGGTCATCAACACACTCATTTGTATATCTATTTTGGTTGTTTGAGAAGCGTTTTGTGAAAATTAGCGAAACCTCACAATTTCATAACTTTCTTAATTCTTAGGTCCATCAGACTTTGATCAAATTTTCACCGTTGTGCTTGTAAGATTTTACTATTTCTTCTCATACTAACTTTTCAACTTCTTTAACAGGACCGGAATTCCCCTTGGAGGATCTCTGAGCGGCTTCTAAGCTTCCCCCACCCTTCTATATTTCATGAATGAAGTGAAACAAGTTGGTTATCGATTTGAAACACAAAAGGTATTGATTTTTTTATGTATTTACTATAATATTTTGTTTACCTGTATTAGAATTCTTGAAAAGTGTGTGTATGAATAATTCTTTATAGGTGTGAGACTCATATAGACTCATCGCGGTCGAACGCACCTGTATTAGTCACTGTAGAGTCATATGTGTATAAATATCCGTAAACAGGATACAGCAACCCGAACAGAACGTGATGGAGGCAATACCACGTGATCGAATGATCTTCGAACAAAACCGTGTTTCCCGACCGGTATCTAGGAAATCGGTTTTCTCCCACATAGACCCTTATTTGGCTCCTATCTCAAAATCAAAATCTTTATAGATAGCAAAAAACGAATAATGTCAAAATTGTTCGATTATGTATGATGTTACGCGGTCCGGTTTTTAACATATATAGGGTCTGAACATCTGTCATTTTATATATGTTTTAAGTTTTTACCACATACCACCCTTTTTTTTTTAATCCTTCCTAATTTCATTCATTCTATCGTCTCCCCCTCCCCCATTATCGTCCCTAGTATCTCAACTCATTTAGAAAACAACAAAAAGCAAAAAAAGTAATGTCACACGTTTTATCGCAAGATTGCATAAAAAAACACGTTTTCCCCGATATCTCTAAATGCGTCATTTTATGTCCCTTGATTTGATCACACACACAGTACGTTATACATAATATTCACACACATTTATGTCATGCATAGCATCTGCTCTAAACAGAAAGGCAGAAATTATGGCTCATACCAATGAGTATTAAAAAGAGGCACAATGTACACTATTGAATTTTTGAAATTGAAACTCACGTTCAGATCCTGAAAAGCTTATTTTGCGCTAAAAACCCTTCAGTCACTGCATGGTATAGCAACATCTTTCATTGTCGTATTACATTATCATCATATGATAGTGTTGTAGTACCAGTAATAGTTAATTCGAACAAAAGCCAACAGAAAAATCGTTATGTACTACAGCAAAAAAATTTAATGGTACAGTTCCAGAAAGAAGGTAAAACACTTCTAAAATGTTGATGGTATAAGATACTGTCTGTGTACCACGAATCTATATAAGGTTGAGGTATCATACACATTGCATTATGATACAAGTAGCTTAGACAAAAATGTGGTCGCAAACCAAGTTTAAATTGATTTGAGTAAATAGACTGAAATCAGACCAGCAACATGTTAAAAATGCATGAAAATGGGACTTAGAATTAGAAAATTATGGAATTTAAGTTCTTTCATATTACCACTAAGCCCTGATATGTAATATGTGAATTACCTATATGATGATGTTACCAACTAACAATACCTGTGGACTGTGCTTCAAAATAAACCAAAAAATCTTACTTAGTTCAAACTTCATGAAATAAATATTTTCCCCATGAAGATTTTTTTTTCAACAAACAAGAATTGATGCAAGAGATACAAGTTTTCCGTTGACGTCATGATGTAAAAAAAAAAGGAAATTTAGTGAAGATTTGTGTAAGAGTCAGTGAGACCATGACATCACGACTTTGTTTTTATACTTTGCATGATCATACCTATATGATCGTTATTACTATTGGACCACCACTGACCATAGTTTCGTGAAGACGTGTGACATCTTAAGATTCTATAACTTTCCTATCAAAGCCCGATTTTGATGAAAATCACTTTTGTTTAGATCATGTGATTTCACTCTGTTTTACAATTAGCCAACCTGAATATAGTTGGCACGCGTGGTCGCTACCTGAATCATTGTTTCGTAAAAACTCTCTACGACTGAAGACTCAATAAGTTCCTATTCATGCGTGATTACTTGATGAACTCCTTTCTATTCATTTCATAGGATTTTACCCTATGAAATCAAAGGTAAATAAAGCTGGTATGCATGGTCACTGCACTACTATCGCTGTTTTGTAAAAACATGACAAAACCCATTAAGATCATAAAACTTTCCTTCCTATGTCTGATTTTGATGAAATCACGTCTATTCTGTTCATTATGATGTTAGAATTTTTTCCAATTACTGAAACAGCGCCGGTCTTATACTGCAAGTGCACTCAGTGGCCATTTTCCAGCACAGTTTTATATGTCAAAAAGCCTATTAAAAGCACACACAAAAAAAAATGCAAGGGATTATTGCGAGAAAATGTGTCTACATAAGAAATCTATATACCATACTGAATTTAACAAGATGTGAAACATAAAGGAATCGCAGAAGCAGAGCTTGTAACCTAGTGATCCAGGGGAAAAAATGGATATGTCTTGTAATGGAGATGGAGCACAAAATGATAATTAGGGCATGTCTTCGAACTAAAATAGCAAAAACAAAAACAGAAAAAAATCATAAAGGAAATGACAAGGTGAATAGTAGAAGCTAACGCGAGTATGCGTAAATATCTAACGTAAACTGTTCGCATCGGACGCAAATTATGAGTGCAAAGAGGGTATATGGAAGCAAAATGATAAGACTGTTATACTTAACAGAAGGATGATATAGATGACTGGTAAATGCATTTGTTACAGCACTTCTAATCATTTTTGATGTAACAGCTGCGTGCATGAAGTAAATAAACAAGGTTGTACTTGACGAAAGGCTGCCTTTCGTATCAATATTCGTCTTGCACTTCGGGATTTACATCGCGCGATGACCAATTTTGCAAGGACAAATGATGTTTAAACACAAACAGCATACATGATTTTATCTCTCTCTCCCACACATTACACAGACGTATACATAATCATATACAACATATCTATATTTATATATTTACAGGTGAATAAAAATGACACCATCGGAAAAGAGAAGTTTAATCAATATAAAGCTTTTTATCCATGTAAAATATTTCAAGGCGTATCCTTTTCTTCAAAGCACATAAGCGGCTGACTTTGTTTCCATCAATGCCATCCAAAATATTTGATAATCAGGAACGGACAGTGACGAGCACGTAACACGACACAAATTATGCTTACACATAACTTTAAGAGTGGTGCATAATTTTCCTTACCATGGTAATCATGTAACAATATGTATATTCTGGGGCATGTTACTTTATAGTAAAGTCTATTGGGCGATGTTGGAAGTGGTTAAAAGATGGACAATATTTCCAGAAACGTATCGTGGTTTAGTAATTGACGTTCACTTCACACTATCACTCTATATTATAATATAAATGCAGACACAAACTCAAACCCCGTCAACTGTTGCGTAACAAAGGTGAAACGAATCGACACCAATGAATACAGGCTGCCGAAGAAGTATATATGGGCTGGGGGGCTGCAGCCCCCACACTTTTGGTTCGTGAAAAAAAAAAGAAAAAAGGAAAAAATCGGGGGAAAAAATCACAACACCCATGAATTTGAATTTCCAAAGATTCCGCCCTTTAATATACAAAGTTCCCGTCTAAGTACCGGGGAAGCAATAAAGAAGGTCGGGGGCGATGGGGCGGTTGCACCCCTTCTTAAGAATCTGAATAGTTCTGAGTGCACAAGAGTTATCACTTACATTCCGAAAAATCAATAGTTCCCTCATGTACAAGGGGAATATCCCCTTTCCCAACCCTTTCCTCTCTCAGTTCCCCCGATCATTTTTCTTTTCGATTATTTCCCAAATATTCCATCAAAATAATATGCGTGTACGAGATATCTCAATTTGAACTTTGAAAAGGCAAAAGCTCCCTCGTACGGGGGAAGGATGGGGATAGCACTCTCCCACGCTTTCTCCCTGTTTGCCCTCCCCCCCCCTGTGTATACACGTAGACTATAGCTACACTTTGAGTTTTCCAAATATATGCTACGAAATGTGTACACCAAAACGTTTAACTGCAATCTGCAGAAAATACAGAATCTCCCTCATGCAGGAGGGAGAATAGGGCTTATTCCCTCCCACATCGTCCTGCTATGTCTCCTTCCACAGACTTGCACTTCCCTGATTGACAAATTTCCAGATATTCCAACAGAAGTGTGCGCCAGATTGTTGAATTTCAGTTCTACAAATGAAAAAAAAAAAAAGCTCCCTTGAATATGGGAGGGGTATCTTGCCACCCTCCCATTGATTGATCCCCTCTATAGACTTAGTACACTTTGGGGGAATGACAATCTCCGAATTTGAATTTCCTACAAAAAATGTGCTTCAGATCGCTTTATTTCAATTCTAAAAACGAAAAAGCTCCCACACCCTCCCCCCTCTACCTCATAAGACTTTGTACATAAACACAGATAATAAACACGCGGAATAAGAGCTAAATGCCGTGATTTTGCTATTAAAGGGATTGTATAGTTCTGGTTGAGACCTAATTTCAGGTTTCTAACATTTTTCGGTGAGATTATGAGAAACCTCTTACGAAATATGAAAGAGGAGTAATTCTATGAGGAATTCAACGTTTATGTGATGAAAATTGGTTTTGAAATGGCTGAGATATCCAAAAAAGAGCGATTCTGATAAAGTGTGGGACCCACACTTTATTACGATCGCTTTGTTTTACTTTGGTTTTGGATGTTTCCGTCATTCCAAACCCGATTGTTATCAAATAAACTCTGAAATTCCTCTTAAAACGGTATGGTCTATACTATATCATAAGTGATTTCTTGGTATCTCGCAAAAAGTTAAAAGCCCAATTCTCATCTCCACCAATACTGTACCATAGCTTTTACACTTCCGTGAAAAAAAGCCCCAATCATTTCCATTATTATTTTTTTTTGGGGGGGGGGGGAGCTAGAAAAAAAATGCCAAGTATTGCATCAAAAGTTTGCATCAGATCGCTGAATTTCAGATCTGAAAATGTAAAATCTCCTTCGTGTGGGAGGAGAAATATCCCTTACATCCTCGTGTGCTTGCATTTTCTGTTTGATTACTTGACAGACAGCGTTCATGAAATTCATTGTAAGAACTAATACTTCAAGTTTATTTAAATGCTACCACTTTATAGACAAATTGTTCAATAATAATCCACATTGCTCCATTTACAACATCAAAATGCAAAAAGGTCTCATCGTGGAGGGGGACCCCCCCCCCCCCTCCCCCTCTCGCTCTCTCCGCTCACTCGAGCTCAGTCGCTTCGCTCCCTAGCATAGTAACCGCCCCCTCCCAAGGTCATATATATCCAGGCTTGACCTTGACACACCCCTCCCCCGGTCCCGCAGCCCCCACACTGAAAAATGTTCCGCGGCCCCCGACACCTACATCTTCTTAAGAGAAGGAAGCTGTAACAAAAGCCATGACAGTCGAATCTGTGTTAAACAGCTTGGATTCTCAATTAGCCCGTAACAAGTATGCTACATTGCGAAAAAAAAACCCACCAATTTATAAATTCATTGATTTATTATTCCTTATAGATCCTGGGTCATCAGATTCAAACTGAACAGGAGTTAAAAATTTGGGGACAACCCGTCTTGAAGACAAGTAACATACAGGCAAAATGAGAGCGAGATGTTGTTTTAACATAGCTAACTGGCAGAGATTATACCATCAGATCACGGAATGACCCTGACCTCTTGACAATATAAAAGTGAACATTTTCAATGACTTCAAATCATGTTACTTTACCAGTATTCCTGTGATATTTCGTTTGAGCCAATCTCAATCAACGATTGATTGCTTTTCAATATTTTGTGTCACAGACATTGTCAGTAGCCTTGGTTGAAATATCCGCTGCATTATGCAGCAACATAGGAAGGAACATGTAACAGTGTTCTAACAGCTTTCATAAAATAACGCATAACACTTGTCATTGACGTATCTGTATCCGCCAAGAACCAGATAGAAGATAATAAATACGATACAGGATACAGATGAATATCCGCACATAGTGACAAAATGTCATGTTTGATTTATGTTTCTCTTGATAAGTTACGATTCACAAAGACATAACGCGATTAAGTTATGTACAAAGAAAGGTGAAGCACAGGTAAAACCTAAGTGGCGAGATACCAGAAAACAACTGAACGCTGGGAGAAAGGGGTTCTTGAAGTCATAGATTTAATCCTTCAATGGATCGCTGATAGACTTATTTGACTAACAACAGGCAAGTCTCGAAAATCATCACAACCTATAGGGCCGGACATGGAAAGAAGGAGTTTAAGAGAAGAAAAGGAAGAAGTAGAAGAAGACGAAGAAGGAGAAAGATCGTCACCTTCATTTAGCTAATTGAGGCGGTATTACAAAAGGCGTAAAGGTTTTCATAAAAAGAAATGAAATTATTTATTTCCAGACAGTTACGTATCCTCGTTTCATTGTCGACGTTAACGTCGCACTATCACTTAATGATAATCATGATAATACTAGAACAAAATCAAACCACATCAATTGCTGCTTCGCAAAGAAGAAGAGAACAATGCATAACTAAAATATAGGGTGACATCGATGGATCACTGACAGCAAGTAAAGAAGACTCGATAGTCAAAAGTGTCTGGGAGTGGACATAGAAAGAACTAACGAAGAAAAGTTAGGAGAAGAAAAAGAAACTGTCACGATATTTTAGGAGACAGAGGAGGTCTTACGAAAGATGTAAAGGTTGTCCGGGGTACAAAACGCCAGCTCACGCAGCTCACGAAAACTCATGCAGGTGATACAAAGAATGCTGAGGGATCTGAAACTTGAAATCTGACACCAGCTATCTCAGAGGCTCCAAATCACAAGAGTACTGCTCGATGGTCAGCAGTCCTTCGTTGTGCTTTACCCAGGCAACCGCAATGGTCCCGTCAAGACAGCCTGCGGGTTGCGCGCGGTAACCTTCCCTCGTCAACCCCTTTTTGAATTTACCCGCCGAATCCAAAATGCCTATGGGTTATCCTTAGTCAAAATATCTGAATTGGCTTAAAATCACACGGAATTTTCCTCGTTGGCTTGCCAACAACATTTTGGATAGACGAAGACTTCCATCAGCTTCGTGAAGCTAGTAATGAGGGCGCTGTCCTCGTGATAGACAGCGAAACCACCGAACCCGCCTTCATCATGACTCGGAGTAATGGATTCTGACTGATTTGGTTGAGATCGATATGTGGTCATGGCTGTCGCAAATAGGGGCACGTCCATTCGACAGGAAAGCAACACCTCTGATTCATGTACCAACGTCTTTCAACATTTCCCATCTACATCATACATGTCATACAAGACAAATCCTTGGCCTTTCCCCTTCGGGGAAGAGGCAATGAAGTCAATCCCGCATTCAAAATGAGAGATAACGACTTCAATCGGCGGCAGCGGAGTACCACGCGAAGACAATTGCGGCGATGGGTGCCCCTCAACGATAACTACGGCGGCGATGGGGGCGGTGGAGGAAAAAAATACGGATTTTCTGGCGGCGGTGAGCAAGCCCTCGAAGATCTCTCTAGCTCCGTTGCCAAATGCCACATAGACAACGCTGTCGACTGTGGGATACCCCTCGAAGACGGCTTTTTGGTAACCAACCACGACAACGATGCCAACAGTTCGCTACCCCTCCAATTGGAGGGCAGCGGTGGGGGAACCCTCGACGACGACGATGACGGTGGTGGGGTACCACTCGAAGATAATGGCGGTGGTGAAGGAACCCTCAACGACGACGATGACGGTGGTGGGGTACCCCTCGAAGATAATGGCGGCGTTGAAGGAACCCTCAACGACGAAGATGACGGTGGTGGGGTACCCCTCGAAGATAATGGCGGCGGTGAAGGAACCCTCAACGACGAAGATGACGGTGGTGGGGTACCCCTCGAAGATAATGGCGGCTGTGAAAGAACCCTCAACGACGACGATGGCGCCGGTTGGGGAACCCTCACTGACAACGAAAGCGGCGGTGTGGTACTCCTCGAAGACGATGGCAGCGATGGAGGACCCCACAACGACGGAAGTGGGGGCGGCTGCTTCAGGGGCTGCGACGATAATGACGGCGTCAGCCTCGTAACACTGTTGAAGTTTCCTCCGGTACTAGTATCGGGGGATAGAATAACAATCTCTCCCAGATTAATCTCATTCAAACATGGCACTCCTCCTCTAGTCTGTTGAAAAGCAATGCTCTCTCCTTGCAAAGTCGTATTTAGTGGCTGTTCGTAGTCGGGATCACTTTTTCCGAGAACTTCTTCCAAATCTTGACACAGTGTGTCGTGCGCAGTCAGCGCTTCGCCCTCCAGAGGCATCTTCAAACCATTCTCAACCAGATCACTCATTTCCTTGATCTGACTGATCTGTAGCTTGCTTGCATCTTTCATGCCTTGCAGCTCTTTGTCAAATACCTCGATACGCCTCGTACACTCTTTGATCAGGTGATATCTTTTCTCTTGAAGCTGTTGGATCGACTCTTTGCACGCCTGGTCGACCTCCCGGGAGAGCTTATCCAGGACTTGCTTCATCTTTGCCTGTTGCTCCTCAACGAGCACGATATATCCATCATTTTTCGACATCTTGACGTCGGCTCGACCACGTAGCTCACGAATCTTCTCCTTCTGTTCATCTTCATGCGCTTTGCCATCAAGGACGTTGTGCCCCGCTTGACTGTGTTCCATCATGCCACACCGGAAACAGACGAACCTCTTACACTCGACGCAGAAACACTCCTCATCTTCGGACTTGTGCTTCTTACATTTACGGTGCTTCTTTTTGGAAACTTTCCCCAAATCAAGGTCATCCACCTTCACAACCACGTGTCCCGCAAACTTGTCCCACTTGTCGTGAGTCTTGTGGCAATCGACGCACATGTAGTCGTCGCATTCTTGGCAGTAGGTGATGGCTAGTGGCTTCTTGTTTCCTCGGCATACGGTGCACGCCTGGGTCTGTTTTTTGACATCTTCGATTAGAGACTTGATTGATTGGTTACACTGCAGTAGGTCAACATTTCCTTGAGGGACGTTAGTGATCTCGCGGCAAATTGGACATGTTACCTTGCGCCCCTTCTGAGAGTTAAAGAGTCGCATTAGACAGTCTTTGCAGTAGGTGTGGGAGCAGGACAGGAGCCTTGGATCAACAAAGACGTTTAGACAAATGGGGCACTGGAGGTTACTTGTCACGAGTTCATTGACACTGGTTGCCATGGTGATGTTTCTGAGTAAATCGAAAAGAAATAAAAGAAGAATTTTACAGAATTTCCATCTGTTGACCAATAGCGTGTCTAGTTTAGAATATCAACGGATGTCTCATGATTTTCTTGTTTTCACGATTACTTGACAAATATAGTTTGCAAAATGTTAATCCATCAGTGCATGTGCAGTGGTCAGCATTATATAAGCAGGTGGGTGTTATGTTGGTAATCATTTATGTATACTTTCCAATGAAAGTGGATTATTTGCACTATGCAACTTCATTCATTCCTTGCAAAAGCTTGAAACCAGATTGTTGTAATTCTTGATTTATTTTCACTCTCTTTTCGTGTCAATCAGACTAGTGAGTTTTACTTTATACGTATGGTTAATTCAGGGATTTTGACCAAACAAATGTATTTTTAAAAACATGGTTGAAAACAGATTCATGCATTTTTTTCGCTCTTACTTTATGGGCTTGAGATATCCTTATCTTTTATCAAATACTGGGCTTGTTTAGTAGTCATCGTCTCCCCATCCCCTACTCTGTCTGTCTTTCTTTGCTTCTGTTTAACCTTTTCCCTACTACCAAAGAAGGAAAATCAATGTATTCTGTACTTCACTGATGATACAAGTAATTCTTTATAATCTGACAGAAATAGTATTTTCCCATCAGAAGTAAGTAAGTGCACCCTCCAAGTGTCATGGCATGGCATCAAGAGTTATGCAATGTGACAGTATAACTTTCTACGTATGAGTCCATTTCATGATCATTGCCCATACACGTTCACACAATTTTAGGATCGGCTCATAGTTTTAAAACACACACACATATAATAGTTGCAAGTTGTTGCAGTTTGAAAATGATTGCTTTTTTCCATATGAAAAATGTAGAAAATGTCTTTCTTATACCCCGGCAAAAATTAATTATTCTAAACGGTAACATCAGCTTCTTAGAACTAAAAAGACATACAGCAGGTCATGATACTGGCGGTTAATTCGTCAGGCGGTAGACATGGTAGAATCTAGAGTAAAAACTTGGTGTAAATATAGAAAATATCAGATTTGATGTTATTGTCGGTTTAATGTTTTTGATGGAAGAATTGTTTTATAAGATTTTGATACGATGAAGTGTTCTCAGGTTTTATGTCATTATAATGTAATGGCTGTTTGTTCTTTTACTTGCGACTCGGTATAATTTGTTCCTTCTGATTTCTATGCCGAATTCTTGACACTAATTTGATGAATATTGATTAGGTTGATTACTGACACAAATTTGATGAATATTAGATTGTTATTGGATTAATTGTTTGGGTTTTGCAATTATTCATTGGGTTGGAAGGGCTCAATTTTATGCATCTACCAGGGCTCCACACTAACTTTTTTATTTGGTGGCCCGATGGGGCCACCAAAATCATCAATTTCAAATTTTTGGTGGCCCAAGAGAAAAATTTGGAGGCCCCCAAAACAATGAAAAACATTAAAATTCCTGGGTTGTTGTTGTTGTTTTTTTGGATAAGTCAAATATTTAAATTTTATCATAGTAAGAATTGGAAGCTGGACATGTCTACTCCTAAATAAACCTCAACAAACTCGCAACACTCACTCTCAGGCACTCATTCAGTCCTTTCATCCATCCTTTAAACAAATTTCACTGCTGAATGGTAAGACTCAGTATGAATATTCATTGACAGGCACATGGGTTGCAACATCTTAACATAAATAAATGACACTTTTCAAAAAATATTGGTGGCCCGAGGCGGGGCACCAAATTTGCCCTTTTTTGAAATGTGGTGGCCCGACTTTCATTTTTGCTGGCCCCGGGCCACCGGGCCACCGTTAATGTCGAGCCCTGCATATACGCATGGACTCATGTCCTCAACGAATAGAGGATGTGTATTAGGTTGTACAATGTATTTTTTCTTTGTCTTTGTGTTGTCCTTGTTTACTGTCGGTACTCTGCTTTGTCACTGTTTGTTGTAACCCTCGCACCTTGACTTCTTGTATCACCCCTGAATATAACACCACTAAATGTGGTATCGACCCTAAATGTAATACACCTTAACCCTAAATGTAATAACAACCCCTTAATGTAATACATTTTAACGCTAAATGAAATAACCGGAGACAACCCTAAATGTAATACATGTCAACCCTTAATGTAATACATCTTAACCCACAAATATAATAACGACCCTAAATATAATACATTTTTACCCTTAATGTAATAACAATCCTATATGTAATACAATTTAAATGTAATAACGACCTTAAATGCAATATACCTTAACCCTAAATGTTATAACAACCCTAAATATAATAAAGTTAAACCTAAATTAATATACGTCAACCCTAAATGTAATAACAAACCTAAATGTAATGGATCTTTATCCTAAATGTTTCTCAGTCATATGCGACATGATTTGTTTGGTAACATTTTCCTTTAAACCACTATACGAAAGGTAACTTCTCAGTTTAATTTTAGACAATTAACTCTCCTGCAAAGCGCATTTAGGATAGTATTAAGTTGTACGTTTTGTTCGAATATTATGAACTTGGAAATTAAAACTTACATCATTATTGCTAAATTAGACTTTATTTCTACGTGAGTACAGAGTGGGATACGTCAGTGGGAAACACGCATTCATCGTATTGCGATCAAATTCTACTTTAAAAAGTGAAAAAAATACCTGTAATGTTTCTTCGAGATCACAGACTGATGTATTATCTTGTAAATTAAAAACTCACTGAAAATAAGTTATAATTAAAAGTGTGTCAGTGTGTAGGCCTACATGTACATAGATAGGTACGAAAGCTTTTTGATATTCAATTCAAACCATCTACATGTATAAACTCACTATAAACTGACAATCCACCAAATATTAACAACCTTGAACACGTGGAGTTTGTACATAAAACCAATTCTCATTTCTATAATGGCTCTGGAATTTCCCGGACATTAACGTAAAGCAAATGACAGATTGTAGAAACATTCCTAAAAATAAGTCATTGAAAATATATCATCTGACTCTCATCATTGTATCACTAGTTGATCCACTCATACGCAAATTGCCTCATCGTGACTGGCCCCTTGCATTTTCGGTGACTCATGTCCCACTATTTCTTTATTAAATTTGTGTAATATATTGTTTTCCGTTGTAATACTGTCTGCTAAGTTTTTTTTCTTTTACCTGCCCCCCCCCCCCCGATTTCATGCATGCGGAACATCCATTGTGCATCTTTTGATAGAAGCAAAAGCTGTATTTGCTTTGGTTGTTTACCTAGGTAAAAATCTCACAAAGTTTTATTTTTTCCCTTGTTATACTAAAAACTAATTAGGTTCATGTGACATAGTTTTTAATTCTCTTACCTTTATCATACAATCACACAAACAATTTGCATTCCCTGTTTATGTTTGTTTACAGTTTTGGTATCAATATGTTTACGGTTATTAAATTAATTGCCGTTATTACATTTACCATTGAAATGTATTACATTTAGGGTTAAGGCGTATTACATTTAGGGTCGTTTTTACATTTAGGGTTAAGGTGAATTACATTTAGTGTCGATATTACATTTAGCGTTGTTATTACATTTAGGGGTGATACACTTCTCATGCTTCCTCCCCTCCCCCCCCCTTTTTTTTTTTTTTTTTTTTTACTATTCCACTTCTTTTTCCCGCCTCTGCTCGCACTCTTCCTTATACCCTTTCTTCCCTTTTCTGTGGGTCACTGTCTTGTGCACTCGAACGCACTCTGATTCTCGCTGAAACTCGAGTTCTATTTTGCCTTTCATCTGGCCTTTACTTTAACATGACGGGGGTTGAAAAATTCGCTTTCAATTCATTAAATAAAGACGTTTTTTAATGTTTTGACAAGACCCAGTATCACATGTTTTACTGACCTGAATAATGAAGAGTATTCTCTAGTTCATGACTTTGATTTTTATTCTTATGAAACAGATGTGAATTCCAATGAGGATGATAATGAACAATATTCAAGTTTCAAAATATCATACAATGAATCAACTGAAATCGTTTACCGGAATTGACAATTGTTTTTCATTAGTGCATTTGAACACTTATGAAACATAAAGAGTTTGAACAGTAATTTTGATAAGTTCTTGTCTATCCTTCATGTACAAACTCCCAAACCATTTTATCCTCGTTGTATTTAATTCCATGTTCATCAAAAACGAAATTGTTGATGCATATCCGACCCGTTAACCCAAATGAATATCATTTGCCTTTGACAGGGACAGTTTTTTTTAATGATATTTATTCGCTAATATAAGAATCAAAATTCTGGAATTGTCTTAATAATGATATAAAAGAATCCTTAAGTTTTGTTACTTTTTCTTAAAAATTGAAGTACTCTTCAAGATATCCTCACACAACACAATAATTTATTCTCTTATTAGCTTTAACTTTCAAAGTTGTTGTTGTTGCTGTTTAATTTAACTTCCTGAACCTCAGCTAGTCCAAGCTTCTGTGCCTCACGTATCCTGGTTCTGACCCATCATCTCCTTTTTCTTTTTCCCTTTCCTGTCCACTTCAGTCTCTTCACGCCATACCTTCCTCACTTTCTATCTACAATCTTTCTATCTACTTATTTTCTTCTTCCTCCACGAGAGAGCTACCGCTTGATTGTTAAAGGCATAATTTACCATTTGCAGATGAAACAAAAACTCATCATTAGTGCTTTAAAGTAGTTCTAAAATGTGAGATAGGGATAGAAACAACCACTGTAAAAATTTGAATCCGTATAATCAATGTTAAAGTATTGTTAAATACACAAAATGTGAACAATAGTTATAATAAGAATGCTTCCAAACCGTCTACAGTTACGGTTTACCGAGAAAAATACTGATATCACCTTATATATTTAGGCTTTATTGCTAAAATTGTATATGGTAGGATGTTTTGTGATACAACAGACCTACACATATGCATCAAATGTGATATCTTGAACATTTTTAAAATCACTGCTACCAAAGGTAAACTGGCCCTTTAATGTGTGTCTGTGTGTATGAGTATGTGTGTGTACTACTCTGGGGTTTTTTTCTATTTCTTATGCAATTTGATTTCCCTTCTTATGAGGAATCTGTGTTCTGAAGATACACGCTCCGCTTTTTAGCAGTCCCCTCCCTTTCCCACAACTTTGTTTCGCAGTTTACAATAAAGATAATATTTCTTTGTGTCTCTGTTAACAATTACTTGTGTCTTTACTACATGTTATTATGTTTATTACATTGCTGTAATGATTTGGTGCCATTGATTTCGCCAAACATTCATTGTATACTCAATTTGTTGGAGATGTAATAAACAACTTGACTTGACTTGAACTGTTACATTATGCATACACACAATATATAGAATACAGTAATTTCTTCATTAGAGAGTCTACAATAAGAAAAACAATACATAAATTGCGAAATTTCTCTCATTTGAATATGAAGTTGTATGAGATTGTCAGTGTGACAAATTCACGATAAAGGATTTTGAAGCAAGTGTTGCACCTGTCACCGCCTCATACATACATACATACACACGCACTCAGAAAAGACAGTGTACCTCACGGTCATCAATGAAAAGTACTTTAAGAATGAGTTATCTAAACATAGGACAATTAATCAATGAACACTTGATCGTGTTTACCACAATCTAAAAAAACTTTCATTGAGATATCCAGATCTATATATGCCTACGTATTTCATCTGCCCATGTGTTTTCTTTGATTCAACAGCATTTGACAGACATCGAGTTCAAGTCACTTCGATATCCGTAAAAAACACCCCCCCCCCCAAAAAAAAAGGTATATGATAAATATATATATGTAATATATATATATATATATATATATATATATATATATATGCCTACGTATTTCATCTGCCCATGTGTTTTCTTTGATTCAACAGCATTTGACAAACATCGAGTTCAAGTCACTTCGATATCCTTAAAAAACACCCCCCAAAAAGGTATATGATATAATATATATATATATATATATATATATATATATATATATATGCATAAGAATATATTTAATTATCAATTTATACATTGATGAAACTATTTTTCTACACTGAGAACTCCGTCGACATTCCGGTACAAATTTATATGATTATACCATAAGATCATCTAATAACAGAGAAAGCCTTATCAGTGCTCTTCCACAGTCATCATCAATCTATCAATGTTAAGAAAATTGAAAAGAGTTCTTGTATAGCGAATGATACTTTCGACATATCTACAGGCCTTAAGGACAAAGTATTAGGCAATAATTGAGAAATACAAGTAAGCAAAAAAAAAAAAACAGTACATCTCGACATGAAATAAAAATAAGAGAATAACTTAGGACCTACCTAATCCAGTCAGAACGGGGAGGAAACTGTTCAAGAATTGGTGGTACCTTTCCGTTGAGTTTCTGCGTCAAAATGGCGTTTTCATTCTAACGTCATAAACTGGTAGTCGTGATGAGGTGATGTCCGCCACTTTTAATGTGTTTAACCAGCTTATCAAGTCACACTGGTTGCAAATTGCAATAGATTAAACAGTCTAATACTTTTATCTCTTCCTGGTGAAGTTTATCTCGTCATTTCACGTGAAATGTAATTGATGTTCCCGACGCTAAAAGTCCTACTACTGATAGCCACAATCGAAAGGCTACCGAATTGACAAATTATTCTTATACGTCCCGGGCGCATTGTACCATCCGGTGCGCCGACCCATTGATTTTTGTTTATTTTAAGGCTGTGGGCTTTCCCACACACACTATCACTTGATGACGTGAAATCATGAAATAAGAATAAGAGGGGGAAAAAAGAGACGTGCAAAACTATTCCTAAATAACCTCGATGTTTTTCTTGTCTATTCACGTGTAGGATAGGAAAAAAAAAGTATTCAATGCAAATGATGAAGTAGGTATCACATAAAATGAAACAGAGCCATAATGCACTATATCACGAGAGCTGATAAAGACAATTGCGTGTTCAATGATTTTCAGTGGTAAATATACAAATAGCATGTGTATGTATATATACACACATTCACATATACATAAACATTATCATCAGCATTTTACTGTAAAGAAATATTGAATAAATAATGAATGATTTCACGCCAACAATTTCATCTGTTGCCCGATGGACCCCCTTCCGAGCACCTCCGTTTTGTGTACTTCTTAAAGAGGAATTCCAGTCCATTTCTAAGTTAGTCTGATAATAAACATTACAACCTTACTACTATTATTACAGGAGTGAATGTTTGATCTAACTCGGATAAAGATTAGGGAGGTTATGAAATTGTGAAGTTTTGCTAATTACTGCAGAAGAGTTTTCGTTTAACAGTTGATATGAATATGCAAATGGTGAGCTGTTTTCCATAGATCGTGGAAAAAAAAAATGATGAGAATCCAACGTTTCTATTATTGAATTGCAAAAGTGATGTTATTCCTGGTTTGAATGAAAACTGAAAATTTCAAAATTTTATGTAGAAATTATATAGCAGGTTATGAGAGATTGACATCATCACTAGCTACTATTAACTTGCGTATTCATATTAACTGTTAAAGAAATGTGAACTTAGAAATTAGCAAAACTTCGAAATGTTTTAACTTAGTCATATTTCCATATACGATTTCTATCAAATTTTCATTGTTGTGCTAAGAAAATGTACACCTTCTTTTCAGACTGACTTTCAACTGTGCTGGAATTTCCCTTAAAGGTTTTCAGTCCAAGTTGTTATTTGTCTCCAACACCTCGTTTTGCTTTCCACTTCTCCTTGTATAAGAGTCTTTTTTTAATTTTTCAAAATTATTTCTTCTCCTGATGTCACTTGGGTGTGTTAATCTGGGTGACTACTATATCCCCTCACGTATGACCAACCCTGATCCAACCTTCTCTTCGCTTACCCCCCCCCCCCCTACACACACATGATGTGTATGTATCGGACTATATGTTTTTGATATATGTATTATGTGAAGTGTGATTTTTTTTTGTCTCCCTCTACAAATGAAATTTGTAAGATCGCATCCGCTGATCTATTGAACAAAAATGTTGGAAAAAAAAAGACCCACGGGACTCGAACCTGTCATTTACTCCTTTCCGGGCAGCGACACTACCACCAGGCTATCCCTGGTTGCCGGCAGTGACCTGATGAACTTGGGACAAGTATCCCCTAACTCCGAAATTCCGACATTATCATGTTAAGAAGTGCAAGGCCGACAAGGCATTAGACAGCAAGAGAATAATAAGCACATGGTGAAGGTTGAGGTGCGAATTTTCTTCAATTTGTCTCCCGTGGTTTCTTTTTTCCGATATGTTTGTTAAGTTATAGATCAGCAGCTGCGATCTTATAAATTTCATTTGTAGAACGAAACAAGTTGAAGAAAATTCATACCTCAGCCTTCATTCCCTCTGCTTTATATTCTCTTGGTATGAATGTATAAAATAAGTGTTTGTACGGTGTGTCAACGTCTCGACAAGTCTTCGGAACACTCTTACTTATATATATTATGTATAATATATATAATAAACATGTCGGCATGTAGATATTTCTGAAGTGCTAATACACATTGAATAGCGCAGGGGAGAGGTATAGTCATCATCGCGCTAAGGAATGTAAAATGGGTGCCCGGCTTGGCAAAGAGAATATAATGATAGTCTTTCCAGGAATATCATACCGCTAATGAAATACACAGTAACAACTGATTTATCTAGATTTCAATGTTGTATGTAATCAACAAATTTTAACCGTGAAATCACAATTATCTCATGATGCATGATGTTTCTCTTTTCGGTAAGTCACAGTACTGACAACCAGTGGCGTAGCCAAGGGGGGGGGGGAGGCGATGGGGGCGGTCGCCCCCCCCCCCCCCCTAAGGTTTGGACCGGGGATTTGGGAGGCGGAAAAAAATGCGTGTATACTGTATGCATGCACATGAAGCGGGTCTTCTTTTCAACCTTTCATCAAATAAGATCATACTTTTTTGAATATTTCACTCAAAGTGTGCACCAGATCGTTGAATTTCAATTCAAAATATGCAAAATCTCTCGTGCTTGGGAGGAGGTACCCTCTCCCAAACCCTTCCCCTCTGTGCCTCTTTCCCTAGCTTAGTACACTTTTAAGATTTACAAAAAATTATGAATAATTTTGAGTGCACAAGACTTATAACTATTCCGAAAACTCAAAGTTCCCTCATGTGTACAAGGGGAATTTCCCCTTTTAATCGACCCTTTCCTACTTCAGTCCCCCACCCCCCATCAGTTTATTTTTTTCATTTTTTTATGACTTCCCAAATATTCCATGAAATATGCGTATACGAGATATCTCAATTTCAACCTTAAAAAGGCAAAAGCTCCATCGTACGGGAAGGGTGGAGATAACACTCGCCCACGCCTTCTCCCTGCTCGCCCCCCCCCTCCTCCTCCTCCCCCCCCCCCCCCCATTCATAGAAGTAGACTGTGGCTACACTTTGAACAAACAGTTTTCCAAATATGACACAAAATGTGCACACCAAAACGTTTAACTGCAATCAAAAAATTATACAGAATCTCCTTTAACAGACTTGCTACACTTCTCTTCTGATTGACAAATTTCTAGATATTTCAACAAAAGTGTGCGCCATATTGTTCAATTTCAGTTCTAAAAGCTTAAAACTGAAAAAAAAAATGGTTCCCTTGAATATGGGAGAGGTATCTTGCCACCCTACCATTGCTTGTTACCCATAATAGACTTAGTACATTTTTGGGAATGACAATTTCCGAATTTTCCACAAAAAGTGTGCTCCAGATCGCTTTATTTCAATTCTAAAAACGCAAAAGCTCCGCCGAGCGGGAGGGGGATTCCCCCTTCCCCTAAGCTCTACCTCACTAGACTTTGCACATACACACAGATGATGCACATTCGGAATAAGAGCTAAATTCCGTGATTTTAACACTTCGATGAAAAAGTATTGCACCAAAAATTTGCACCAGATCGCTGAATTTCAGGTCTGAAAATTCAAAATCACCTTCGTGTGGGAGGGGAAATGCCCCTATCTGTATACCCCCTCGAGTGCATGCTTTTTCTGTTTGATTGCTGAACAGACAGCGTTCATGATATTCAGTGTATGAATTAATACAAGACATTTATTTAAATAATACCATTTCATAGCCACATTGTTCAATATTAATCGACATGAAAATATATTGCTACCTTATACAAGTGGAACTGTTTCAAGTCGATAAAACAAGGAAAAACATGCATCAAATTGCACCATTTGTAACATCAAAATGCAAAAAGCTCTCACCGTGGACTCCCTTCCACACCCTCCCCTTTCCCCTCGCTCGCTTCGCTAGTTCGGGCTCAGTCGCGTTCATGATATTCAGAGTAAGAATTAATACAAGAAGTTTATCTAAATGATACCATTTTATAGGCAAATTGTTCAATAATAATCTACACTAAAATATACTGCAACCTTAAACAAGTGGGACAGTTTCAACTCGTTAAAACACGAAAAAACATGCATCAAATTGCACCATTTGCAACATCAAGATGCAAAAAGTTCTCACTGTGGGAGGGGGACACCCCCCCCCCCACCATTTACATCAAAATGCAAAAAGTTCTTACCGTACCCCCTCCCACACCTCCCCCCCCCCCCCAAGATCAAATCCTGGCTACGCCGTTGCTGACAACGGAATGAAAGAGGAAAGAATTGTCCGTGACTATCGGATTACAATGATTTAAAAAAAGAGGAATATGTGAAGTTTTTGGAGGCTTATGCTTATATAGGAGGAGATCGGCGTCATATGTCTTCGGTTAAAAAAAAAATGTCTCTCCGTAAAGAGTCGGCATAGGTGACCATGTGACGTGTACGTTGCCATAGTCAGTGTGTCAGAGACAACTGATGGTCACAAACAGGCCACTCTGAAAGGGGCCATTATAGACCCCCTGACTTCCAATTCTAGCCCCGTGAGGTCCCGTTCCGTGATAGCTGCAATGTCGTCAAGGCCAGCAACAATTGAGAGATTGTTTGATCACAGCATATTTTTGTCAAGTGTGTGTAATCAACTGATTTTCCATATGTTTTTTTTTTCACCCACTAACCTCCCCTGGAAGAAAAAAAAATAACCTTCCCCCATGATGCAGCAACCTTGAAGCCAGCAGAAATTAGGTTAACAATACCTTGGTATTGCACCTAGCTCGACATACCGAAGCGCAAGCTCATGACAGCAAGAGAAGATGAGTGAAATGCAATTCCACACCTTTTAGCGCGCATGGGTGTGTGTGTGTGTGTGTGTGTGTGTGTGTGGGTGTGCGTGTGTGTGTGTTTAACTGCTGTAGAAAATGAGATCGTTGGATGCTTCGATACAGTCTGTTTCCTCTCTTTTCCCATGTGAACTTAGCAATGTGGGAGGTTAATCTCTCTCTCTCTCTCTCTCTCTCTCTCTCTCTTTGTCGCTGCTATCCTCTCCTTTATATCACACTGTTTTCACACCCGTCTCTCTGAATTCCTCCTTTTTTATCTCTCTTGTCATATCCCTCGATATTTCCTCTCTTTTGTCTTTCTCCCTTTTTTTCTATCAATACTGACAGCCACGATCTGATAGTGTTTTTCATATTTCGATGTTTGCGCTATGTCTCAGGGGTTTTAGTTTTCTCTTCTGTAATTCTAATTAACCATCTGTCGGGTGAATTTATTTCAATACCTGTGTATCATTGTAAATGTATCTATTTGTAATATTCTCTTCAAAAATTGTTAAGCTATGAAATGTATCTATAATTCTAATATAATTCTAATAAAGGAATTATGTATTTGAGGTTATGTGCAATTTCCCTTCTGTAAATGCTTTCTTCTATGGTAAGAATGGTTAAACTTGTTATTATCAGTCTTTTTTATGATAACGTAATTGGAATATATCTATTTGTATTCATTTTGATATTTTCTGAGTGCGATTTTTTTTTTTTTTTGGGGGGGGGGGAATATTTTCCGGTTGATGTGTAGAAAGACTTTTTTCCCCCCTCAACGTTTTAGTTTCACGGATGTCCTCCAGTGAGTATCTTACACAATATACTTGACAGATTTTGTCTTGTTAATTGGCATCATTACACACACACACACACACACACACACACACACACACACACACACAATCTGTTTTCAGATTTTGATATGAAACAAAATATGGTCAGTCATCGCACTATATTTGACCGAAATTGAATTGAATATAATACAGTCACCTATCAGTTCTAGTGTCAGAAAAGAAGATTGTTTCAACATTCCTTAATTCAGTTCAATTCAGGTCAGTTCAATTTTATTTTCTAATTTCCATATCTCTCAAAGGAATAACCATGGAACTACCAGCTCCATGGAATAACCTTCTTTGATATTGAAAGAACAATAACAAGAATGCAGTGTATAGCCTAGAACCACATCTTTGGACTTCACATTACAAAATTAATAACGTCCTAAACACAGATATCAATGGTCATGTCATGCTACAAAGTTGTCTCAAAGAAGTGAGAGAAATAATGATGGGGCCTACATAAAAAGCTAGCTTGTAAAACTGCAGGTCTCAAAATTCACGGATGTGAAAATTACGGAGAACGGATATGAATGACTTGAATAACTAACTCATTCTTATAATAAAAATCAGTATAAAGAATGGACTTGTATAAACCACATGTTGCTTCAACCTATCTGTTGAGTAAATTCATATATATTTCGTGATATAATTAGTATAGATGATAACAAAAATGTACAACATAGGCCTATTGTAAGATATTACATTGCCATATATTTTCTCTGCGAGCGCGCGTTTGTTAAAAAAAAAAGTAATATAGAGAAAGTTGATTGTGGCATAAAATGCACAACAATTATACGATACCTAGTATTCATTGACAAAGTGATACATGTAAAGAAAATTAGTACGTTTATTGCGTGAAATATTTACATGTAACAAAATAGGGATTTCCTTTCTGCGAAATGAGGGTGATATCCCCGAGAGAAAGTACTATATTTAATTAATCTACACTAAGCACGTCCTCAAACTGATATCATTTACCCGAAAATCACTCAGCATTCGGGCCCCAATTCAATTCTCTTGGAGTTATTTGTGTCACCATAGGACCCTGCAAGCCAGTAGTCCATTAGCCATCACTTCCTTTTCATTTACGTAGAAATATGAAGCCGAAAACTGTGATTGGACTTTTGCAGTTTATATCTGCATTCAAAGATTAGAATAACAACCCCTTCAGACTATGTTCATCAGAAAATGATTCTATGAACGCCTTTAAGACAAATCTGAAACGTATCTTTTCCCCCATGAATAACGTCTCAAATTATTTCATCTGTATTTCTTTATCTCCATGAATCCGATTTTAAGTTTTATATGATTTACATACAATAGTTTTTAATCTATCTGCAATTTGATACGGTATAAGGTAGATCCAAGCGATCATAGCCTCCTGGAAAGGGTTTACTCATTCTCTTTGTATATTTCGTCATAAAGGAATATGCTGTTAAAGTTTAATTTACCAAAGTTTCTTTCAAATTTGACGGCATTAGTCAACAGAGGGTCAATGATCACGTCCAGTGTGATGGAACCATGACCACGATGAATCCAAGTTTGTGATACTTTCATTATCATGTCAAGTGGCTTTACGGTAAAGCTACAATACTCGACGTACCCCGCCTTTAGATACAGGGAAGGCTAATACCGTTAGATACAAACATTATACAAAGGAATGAAATCGGATATAAACATCTGGCTGCATAAATGAATAGGCTAGTCAACAAATTGCATTACATTTCCAGAATATTCATTACTGACAATTTTGTGACAACGACATTTTTATAAAAGTACAAAAAGAATGTTCGCACCGAACAATGAGAATGTAATACTAACAGCAATAAAAACAGACTGCCGAAAGTGCAAACAAGAAAATGGTGAAAATATCTATAGGATCATAACCACCATGACCATCACATCTGCAAACCCCATGTCGTCGAGGTAATTGTGACGACGTTTCATCATTATTGCCAGCAAAACAATTATTTAAACGTCATCAATATAAACATCAGTCATAATTATGACTTCACAATGAGTTTCATTAATACACACTACTTCAAAATCACAAATCTTTGTGCGGCGTAGGCCTACACAATTTAATGATATGTTTACAAACATGTAAATACAAAACCACATCTTATTAACAAAAACATTTAATTACGATAACGCCTATGAAAAAAAAGAAAACATTTCATCTATACATTTGTGTTCATGTAGAATGGATTATTGTGCACCCTTCCTTATGAGAACAATAGCGACTATTGAACTGCTATTTTTGAACAGTTTTTTTTTTCGTCCTAAATATATTTCAAATATTCTAGCACAAATAGTGACGAGCAGCTGTTTAACATCATGCAAAGAACTTAAATCTTAACCTTATGACAAGAGTATTTTGTTCTGTGCACGTTAATAGCTAACGTAACAATATCTGCATTCTGGGGCATGTACTATAATAGTCTTTGAAAGGAGGTCAAAAGTGATGACAAATACAATGATTACTTCTATTGTTGCATATCCTGGTTTATGTCACGCTGTCACTTTATCTTTTATATCTTTGTGCTTTTGTATAATCTACAAGAATTGTGTTTACTAGCGTTAGTCTGTTATACTGTTATCTATATTCTATGTTTGTTTATTCTCTCATACCCCGAGAGGGGTCGAAAGGGTCAACAAAATTCTCTAAATTCTCTAAATCTATAATTATGATACTGCAAGTACAAAATCAAACCACATCGGTTGTTGGCAAGAAATGAAACACGGCGACTGCATTTAACCCAATAAAAGTAGGTGTTTTTTTTTTTCCAATGTGCTTTATTGAGTCTCCCAGTCTGAAGAAAGTGCATGTGGTCACAACTTGTCTGGCCGTTGAGCGCTTTATTCTGAGCGTGTCGGTCAGTTATAGGAAGTCAAGATAATAATCATCAAAATGTTCCTATAATTCCTTCTCTGTCTTCTTTAGATATACGTCTGTATCTAACTTGTGCTGTAATGACTGTAAGAAGATGACGTTAATTTGTAGTAATGGTACATATAGGCCTATAATGGTATGTATGAAAGAAAAGGGACGTCACAGAATAACAAACTTGAGTTATTTCGGGTCAAAGATATGATACTTTTACTGCTTAACGGTGTGTGGATAAAACAAAAAGTCACACTTAAATGCACACGTTTGAATGTTCTCACCTTTTCAAAAAAGAAATAACACGATGTTAATTTGAATGAAAATGTTTGGAATTCGACTGCCCATTCGCGAAAATGAATGACTCAAATACCATTTTCGGCGAGTGGTGGCGAATTTGAATGAACGTCGCGTCGAGTATATACCAGCCAATTTGAATGCCCTTTTTACGGATTCGAAAGCCACATGTGCAAATTTCATTGATCGAAATGTTAAATTGAACGCACATGTTTCAATTCTGAAAGGCAGACTGTGCAATAATGAGGGTCTTTGCTAACTTAAATGACCCTTCTATCAAGTAGATTGACAAAAGTGCGAAATTGGCCGGGAAAACCTATATTCTGCTCATGAAAATATAATAAAGTGTCATAGTCGGTAAAAATAACGTCAAATTTTGATGTATGTAAACACTTAAACACCACACATAATTAAAAACACTATTGCGTCGAGGCGTTGAGGGAAGAAAATATTTTTGCGAACATTGTTCTTCGTATAAATGCCTTGACACTTTGTGCTTTTCAATATGGATTTGTTTATTCTATTGTCAATTAGATCCTGGAAGATTACTGCTTTTATAATCATTTGATGGTTATATATTTTGCTCGGGTGTTGAAACCTACAAGCGGTATCAACAATATATGAAACAAAACAAAGTTTAAACATCGTCTTCATTACACTTCATCTTGACATGATCACTGATATTAAAATTTTACGTTCTCCACATTCACAGAAAGTGTAGCTGCTTTATAATTTGATTAACATTGTGGGATTAACATCTGCAGGAAGAAAATTTTGAGCCTTCAGATAAAGTATATTCCAAAATTCGGTTCAAAGCACTCAATTTTTCAGACTTCAATCACTTGGCCAATTCATATAAACGAACGAAAGGAGAATTGTTAGCGATGTATTCAAAATTCCGCAAAACATCCGATGAAGCATTTAAAAGATTCTATCAATTATCAGGATCCCAGGCTGTAAGGGACTTCGCGCACATTTCTCAGTATTTTCCAAGTCGCTACTTTGAAACTTGGTGTCCCCCCCCCCCCCAATGAAATCCTGGATCCGCCACTGGCAGCATAATAAAAAAATTGTGCGGAGTCTAAATTTCACCATGCTCACCTCAATAAGAGTTTTGAGAAAAAAAAATAGGAACATTCAGTACAGCAGATCCTTTCTGTGTATAAAAACGGACAAAGCGAGGGCGCTCTCATTTAAGTTTAATTAATGATACACCAGGGTATCTGCGAAAGAAATTTTTGATAAAATCCGTAAATAAACGTGGCCAGTACTCAATTGTCCGCAACGACGACGGCGGCGGCGGCGTGGGAATCGCGAAAAAAGCAATGCAGAATGCAGAAATCAAATCAAATCAAATCAATTAAATCATCGGCGGGCGGCGAGGGATCCCTCGACGACGACGGCGGCGGCGGGGGACCCCTCGACGACTGCGACCGTGGAGGCAGCTTCGGGGGCTGCAATAGAATAACAATCTTTCCAAGATCAAGCTCATTCGAACCTGTCTCTCCGCGTCTAATCTGCTGAAAAGCGACGCGCTCTCCTTGCAAAGTCGTATTTCGTGGCTGTTCGTAATCGGGGTCACTCTTTCCGAGAATGTCTTCCAATTTTTGACAACATATGTCGTGCGCAGTCAGCTCTTCGCCCTCTAGACTTTTCTTCATATTATTCTCAATAAGCTCGCTTACTTCCTTGATCTGACTGATCTGTAGCTTACTGGCATCTTTCATGCCTTGCAGCTCTTTGTTAAGTACCTCGATGTGCCTGGCACACTCTTTGATCAAGTGATCTCTTTTCTCTTGCAGCTGTTGGATCGACTCTTCGCAAGTCTGCTCGATCTCTCGGGAGAGCTTCCCCAGGACTTGCTTCATCTTCGTCTCCTGTAGATCGACGTAGACGATGTATGCATCAATCTTCGACATCTTGACGTCTGCTCGGCCACGTAGCTCGTCGGTCTTCTCCTTCTGGTCATCTTCATGCTCTTTGCCGTCAAGGACCTTGTGCCCCTCTTGACTGTGTTCCATCATGCCACACCGGAAGCAGATGAACCTCTTGCACTCGACGCAGAAATACTCCTCGTCCTCAGACTTGTGCTTCTTGCATTTACGGCGCTTCTTCTTGGAAACTGCCCCCGAGATAATGCCATCCACCTTCACAACCTCGTGCACCGCACACTTTTCCCACCGGTCGTGAGTTTTGTGGCAGTCGTCGCACATGTAGTCGTCACATTCTTGGCAGTAGGTGATGGCTAGTCGCTTCTCGTTTCCTCGGCATACGGTGCAGGTTTGGGTCTGGTTTTTGACATCTTCGATTAGAGACTTGATTGGATGGTTACACTGCAGAAGATCAACATTTGCATTAGGCACTTTGGTGATCTTGCGGCAAATTGAACAGGTTATCTTGCGCCCCTTCTGAGATTTAGAGAGTCGTTTCAGACAGTCTTTACAGTAGGTGTGGGAGCAGGACAGGAGCCTTGGATCAACGAAGACTTTTAGGCAAATGGGGCACTGAAGGTTTCTTGTCACGAGGTTACTTGTCACGAGGTCATTAACACTGGTTGCCATAGTGATGTTTCTGAGTAAAACGAAAATAAAAGAACGAAACAACTATTTCGGTTGGCTTTTGATTCTATCGATTTTTTTTTTCCTGTGACTACTTTTAGTAAAAAAAAAAATATACGCATGTGTATTTCATGTGTTTTGAAGTAAAAAGAAAGTAAAGGCATGCAAAAGGTTTTTCAAAGTTAAATTTTGTACAAAGGTTTGCATCATAAGAAGAACGCAGGAACTGAATGCCCAGATGTTTGACTCTCTGCTCTATTCTGTGAAGACACATCAACAAATCCTATCGAAACCGATCGGCAAGAAGAAATTTGATTTTAGAACAAATATAATCATTATTCCTTCCTTTGATAAGCCTGGTATGTACTTCTAATATCGGTAGTATTTTTTATTAATTTATTATTTCATTCTTAAGCTGATGTGCTTTTCTGGAGACCATCATCACCGCAGAATTTTCATGTATATGTTTCGGCACCTCATCGACTCAAAGCATTTTAGTGGTTCTTCAGAGCAAATAGAAGGCAGTGCAGAAGAAATCACCAGATTCCACCGGGTGCTTTTTGTTATTCCAAAGGTTCGCTCCGAAGGTTCGTTATTCCGAAGGGTCGTTAATCCGAAACACACAAATTCCCTATATCTAGAGGTTCGTTAATCCGAAAATGAAAAAGGGTTCGCTAATCCGAACATTTGTGGCGTTATTCCGAAGGTTGTTATTCCGAAAATTCGTTAATCCGAAAATGGAATTCGGAACAATGAACCTTTGGAATAACGAATCTTCGGACTAATGTGCCTTCTGAATAACGAACCTTCGGAATAACGAGCTGTAACCGATTCCACTATCGGATATAAAGCGCTTTACGTGATTCTTCATGATGACGACGATGAATAGTAATGATGAATATATCGGTGCATTCAATGTGAATAGTATTGTTATAATCTTTATAAACATTGGTAGTAGTAATAAAAGAAGTAGCATCGTCATAACTGACATCTGTACTAATACTATCATATTACAAATTTAGGTTTTTTTTGAGGGGGAAAGTATATATCCTCATTACCATATACAAGTAGCGACTAACCAGAATACATCTGTGTGAAGATACACAAATGAAGTCATCAGTATGGCTACCGACACCCATTTACAGTGGATTAGACGTATAGAAAGTTGTAAACTTTGTTACATAACTGACTTACATCACACTTTAAATGAGTACATATATGTTTTTGAAGTTTTAAATTGGTTGAAAGCAAACTGTAACCTGATTGCAGTCGTCATTATCAAATGAAATAAAATGAAATTTATTTACAAAGTAGGGCCTACTAACGTCGTTCAAAAACATAGTATAAATTACAAATTAGAAGTAAAAGAACTTTATATTCTGTCACAGTGGTAAACAGAAAAAAGGACAGCAATAGCAAGCAGGCTAGTCGATACCAGTAATTTTACGATACAAATCATAATGCAGATTTCATCATTTACAATTTTGAAGCTTATTTACAATATTTACAGAAGTAGTATTTCAACATATATATACAGGTTTATATGTGGAATCACCCAAATGTCATTCGCTGTGAGATATTTTCTCAACGATTTCCGACAAAATTGTTTATATCTTTCAGATCATGAAGGAAAACGCTCCAAATGTTACTACCAGCATATGACATGGATTGGTTACAGATTTCAGATTTCATTTTCTTCCGGCTTATTATAATTCAAGCTTTTTTGCTTAGTTTCGGTCTCGTGAGCCCTTTTTTGCGTATAGAGTGTCGAACTCATTGGCTGGATAACTCATGAGCCGTATAACTCATAGATGGGTTGTATAGGTACTCATGGACCTATTTTTGACGTCGGTCTCGTGGACCGTATGACTCGAGGGTGTCTTGTGGGTGTCTCGTGGGATGACCCCGTATTCCTGCTCATTGCTGATCTGATACTGAATGCAATATGGATTTGCATTTTGAATGTGTCAAGTCCAAATCAATGGGATATTTTTTCCTAAAGGGTTCAAAGATCTTACTAAATTGAGAGTCACCACCTACTTTTTAAACCTTTTTAACACACACGTTTCAAATGTGAAAACATACAAATTGGTAATTTATCTCATACATCAATTGCCTATCGGTCCTGACCTCACTTACTTTTTAGATACACTGATTATGTAAAGGAGGTCTAAAATCCCCCATGCTTATTTCAGAGATTTTAAAAAAAAAAAAAGGTCCTGCATAAAAAGTATGCAAGCACATTTTCCCGACATCTGTGGAAATTATGATGATAACAGCTGTGGCAAAACATATATCGAGATCTTTTCACTGTGATATTAAAAACAAAATAGGTAACGCATATAATGTATTCATTCCGCGGCCGTAAGATCTTATGATATTCTTAATTACAAATTAACACGTGATTAAGGAGACTTTGATTGTAATTATGTTACCCTCCATATACCAAAAATAATCCCCTTGTTCTAACAAAGTTTTACCAGACGACACTATGCCATATCATTTATATACTCCGGCAACATATTTATTCATCTCGTTCAAGAGAAATATGATAATATTGGTAAAACATCCTGTCCAAGAATGGACAAGGAGTTCCTGCTTTAGAGTCCTAATTGTATCCCACCACTGAGGGATTACGTAAAGAAAATGAGGTGATACTAACCAAATCAGGTCATAGAGAACGTAGAAGAATCAGGGACAACTCTGCGTCAGAATAGCGAATTCAGTCTGCGTCATAAAACACCAAAACATTGTGAAGCGATCACCGCTAGCTAAACTGAAGAAACATGTCTTTACAAGCAGCGACACATAAAGATAATTCTCTCCCTGTGTCTGGTGCAGTTTAACGCACCTTGTTACCGATGCCCTTGTCATTGTATTAGAAATTGGACGGATCAAAGTGAAAAGATTGTCGAATTGGCAAAAATTCCAACGTGTATTTTGTCACGCCTTAATTGCAAAAACCTGGGCGCCTACGAGTAGACAGGAAGTTTTTGATACTTTGCGTGGTGACATGGGTCTCCCATTCATGGTTTCAAGGTTAAGACATTAAAAGGGATGCAGGCAAATGAATGGAACAGGAGAGTGAAAGTTTGACCAAAGTCTGCTCGAGTTAAGATAAGAAAGTCATGACATTTTGATGGTGTCAATAATTAAAACAAAATTGACAAAGTTTGAAAAAAATTGTTCATTTTTTTATGCAAGTATTTTACAGAAACCACTTACGATTATTGTATAAAGGATGCATGTACAATTGGAAATGATTTCTATTTCTTAATTTCATGATATAGAGGAAATGGGGTGAGCTCTCGTGTGACATAACAGAATTACCAATTATGTTTTAGATTAAGCACACCTTTCAAAGGCCCCATAACTTTTTTAATTTTTGATCAGGAGTTGCTCACACTTTCACTGTCCTGTTCCTCTGTATTTTCTGCTTCATTCACACAAAATATAATTCAGGATGGATTTTCCCTTCAATTAATGTTCCACAGAGTTTAGGTCACATATCTAAATGTACCAGTCCGAACCCCATCACTTTTTTTTTGTACCAAAGGTGTAGTAATGTAAATCGGAGATAACTTCTAAAAGAAAGAATACCATACCAGCTTGGGAATAAGGGTTCATCCCTCTACAAAATACACATCATTTACAAGCTTGGCACTCTTCTTTTGAAAGTTAAGGGGACTGTGCTGTTTCGACGTAAATCAAAAAAAAAAAAAAGAAACAAAAACAAGTGCAAATTTATCGTGGTAAAACTGCAGTCTTCTTTAAAGACCTCTGAATGGAGTTTGAACTTTTGAAATTTTAGAACGAAAGTGAAACAAGTCGGTTTACTTAGGGATATCATATGATACACAAAAAGACATTGAATATTCCACGTATTTGAAATATCAATTTTGTATTCTTTTTTTCTAACACATGTCTCCAATAAGAACTATCTACACGACGGTGTAAGACCAGTATATTCGATATCAGTATTGCTTTGCCTATCAGTCCTGACCTCACTTACTTTTTAGATACTCTGATTATGTAAAGGAGGTCTAAAATCCCCCATGCTTATTTCAGAGATTTAAAAAAAAAAAGATCCTGCATAAAAAATATGCAAGCACATTTTCCCGACATCTGTGGAAATTATGATGATAACAGCTGTGGCAAAACATATATCGAGATCTTTTACCTGTGATATTAAAAACAAAATAGGTAACGCATATAATGTATTCATTCCGCGGCCGTAAGATCTTATGATATTCTTAATTACAAATTAACACGTGATTAAGGAGACTTTGATTGTAATTATGTTACCCTCCATATACCAAAAATAATCCCCTTGTTCTAACAAAGTTTTACCAGACGACACTATGCCATATCATTTATATACTCCGGCAACATATTTATTTATCTCGTTCAAGAGAAATATGATAATATTGGTAAAACATCCTGTCCGAGAATGGACAAGGAGTTCCTGCTTTAGAGTTCTAATTGTATCCCACCACTGAGGGATTACGTAAAGAAAATGAGGTGATACTAACCAAATCAGGTCACAGAGAGCGTAGAAGAATCAGGGACAACTCTGCGTCAAAATGGCGAATTCAATCTGCGTCATAAAACACCAAAACATTGTGAAGCGATCACCGCTAGCTAAACTGAAGAAACATGTCTTTACAAGCAGCGACACATAAAGATAATTCTCTCCCTGTGTCTGGTGCAGTTTAACGCGCCTTGTTACCGATGCCCTTGTCATTGTATTAGAAATTGGACGGATCAAAGTGAAAAGATTGTCGAATTGGCAAAAATTCCAATGTGTATTTTGTCACGCCTTAATTGCAAAAACCTGGGCGCCTACGAGTAGACAGGAAGTTTTTGATACTTTGCGTGGTGACATGGGTCTCCCATTCATGGTTTCAAGGTTAAAACATTAAAAGGGATCCAGGCAAATGAATGGAACAGGAGAGTGAAAGTTTGACCAAAGTCTGCTTGAGTTGAGATAAGAAAGTCATGACATTTTGATGGTGTCAATAATTAAAACAAAATTGACAAAGTTTGAAAAAAAATTGTTCATTTTTTTATGCAAGGATTTTACAGAAACCACTTACAATTATTGTATGAAGGATGCATGTTCAATTGGAAATGATTTCTATTTCTTAATTTCATGATATACAGGAAATGGGGTGAGCTCTCGTGTGACATAACAGGATTACCAATTATGTTTTAGATTAAGCACACCTTTCAAAGGCCCCACAACTTTTTTAATTTTTGATCAGGAGTTGCTCACACTTTCACTGTCCTGTTCCTCTGTATTTTCTGCTTCATTCACGCAAAATATAATTCTGGATGGATTTTCCCTTCAATTAATGTTCCACAGAGTTTAGGTCACATATCTAAATGTACCAGTCCGAACCCCATCACTTTTTTTTTGTACTAAAGGTGTAGTAATGTAAATCGGAGATAACTTCTAAAAGAAAGAATACCATACCAGCTTGGGAATAAGGGTTCATCCCTCTAAAAAATACACATCATTTACAAGCTTGGCACTCTTCTTTTGAAAGTTAAGGGGACTGTGCTGTTTCGACGTAAATCAAAAAAAAAGAAAGAAACAAAAACAAGTGCAAATTTATCGTGTTAAAACTGTAGTCTTCTTTAAAGACCTGTGAATGGAGTTTGAACTTTTGAAATTTTAGAACGAAAGTGAAACAAGTCGGTTTACTAAGAGATATCATATGATACACAAAAAGACATTGAATATTCCACGTATTTGAAATATCAATTTTGTATTCTTTTTTTCTAACACATGTCTCCAATAAGAACTATCTACACGACGGTGTAAGACCAGTATATTCGATATCAGTATTGCTTTGCCTATCAGCCCTGACCTCACTTACTTTTTAGATACACTGATTATGTAAAGGAGGTCTAAAATCCCCCATGCTTATTTCAGAGATTTAAAAAAAAAAAAGATCCTGCATAAAAAGTATGCAAGCACATTTTCCCGACATCTGTGGAAATTATGATGATAACAGCTGTGGCAAAACATATATCGAGATCTTTTACCTGTGATATTAAAAACAAAATAGGTAACGCATATAATGTATTCATTCCGCGGCCGTAAGATCTTATGATATTCTTAATTACAAATTAACACGTGATTAAGGAGACTTTGATTGTAATTATGTTACCCTCCATATACCAAAAATAATCCCCTTGTTCTAACAAAGTTTTACCAGACGACACTATGCCATATCATTTATATACTCCGGCAACATATTTATTTATCTCGTTCAAGAGAAATATGATAATATTGGTAAAACATCCTGTCCGAGAATGGACAAGGAGTTCCTGCTTTAGAGTCCTAATTGTATCCCACCACTGAGGGATTATGTAAAGAAAATGAGGTGATACTAACCAAATCAGGTCATAGAGAACGTAGAAGAATCAGGGACAACTCTGCGTCAAAATGGCGAATTCAATCTGCGTCATAAAACACCAAAACATTGTGAAGCGATCACCGCTAGCTAAACTGAAGAAACATGTCTTTACAAGCAGCGACACATAAAGATAATTCTCTCCCTGTGTCTGGTGCAGTTTAACGCGCCTTGTTACCGATGCCCTTGTCATTGTATTAGAAATTGGACGGATCAAAGTGAAAAGATTGTCGAATTGGCAAAAATTCCAATGTGTATTTTGTCACGCCTTAATTGCAAAAACCTGGGCGCCTACGAGTAGACAGGAAGTTTTTGATACTTTGCGTGGTGACATGGGTCTCCCATTCATGGTTTTAAGGTTAAAACATTAAAAGGGATCCAGGCAAATGAATGGAACAGGAGAGTGAAAGTTTGACCAAAGTCTGCTTGAGTTAAGATAAGAAAGTCATGACATTTTGATGGAGTCAATAATTAAAACAAAATTGACAAATTTTGAAAAAGATTGTTCATTTTTTATGCAGGGATTTTACAGAAACCATTTACAATTATTGTATGAAGGATGCATGTACAATTGGAAATGATTTCTTTTTCTTAATTTCATGATACAGAGGAAATGGGGTGAGCTCTCGTGTGACATAACAGAATTACCAATTATGTTTTAGATTAAGCACACCTTTCAAAGGCCCCATAACTTTTTAAATTTTTGATCAGGAGTTGCTCACACTTTCACTGTCCTGTTCCTCTGTATTTTCTGCTTCATTCACACAAAATATAATTCAGGATGGATTTTCCCTTCAATTAATGTTCCACAGAGTTTAAGTCACATATCTAAATGTACCAGTCCGAATCCCATCACTTTTTTTTTGTACCAAAGGTGTAGTAATGCAAATCGGAGATAACTTCTAAAAGAAAGAATACCATACCAGCTTGGGAATAAGGGTTCATCCCTCTACAAAATACACATCATTTACAAGCTTGGCACTCTTCTTTTGAAAGTTAAGGGGACTGTGCTGTTTCGACGTAAATCAAAAAAAAAAAAGAAACAAAAACAAGTGCAAATTTATCGTGGTAAAACTGTAGTCTTCTTTAAAGACCTCTGAATGGAGTTTGAACTTTTGAAATTTTAGAACGAAAGTGAAACAAGTCGGTTTACTTAGGGATATCATATGATACACAAAAAGACATTGAATATTCCACGTATTTGAAATATCAATTTTGTATCTTTTTTTTTCTAACACATGTCTCCAATGAGAACTATATACACGACGGTGTAATGTGTAAGCCCAGTATATTCGATATCAGTATTGCTTTGAGAATACAAACTAATTAAGTACCAACCTATTAGGAACCACTGATAAACAAACGTAACATAAGCAACATAACACGATATTCATTAAAATGTCCCCTCCAAATACCTCGTTAAGGACGGAATATAAAGGAAAATAATTTACATAATAATGTTGCCGCTGTTTTGAACAATCCACTCCCTTGTATTGCTCAGAATTGCACGCTTCTACAAACTTTCAAAAATATATTGCAAAGCTGTTGAATTTGACTCGATTTGAGCGGAAGGAAACGCAAGCATCTGTGTGCATTCAGTGAAAGCTGATGAGTTTATGTTATCATTCATTTTTTTCCTTTGTTGAATGAACGTAGATAGCTGGGTTTCTTCCCACTTCAAAGATGAAATTGATATTTTGACAGTGTATTTTAAAGAATTCAAGTGTATAGTTGTCACTCTTCAGTTTTATATGACTTGACTTCTGTAATTCATGTTTCATGATTATGTTCCATGTTTCTCACGCTGTAAAATCCTTGTAAAACTGCAAGAGCCGCTGGACAAACGACTGATGTTGAAATGACATAAAAATGCGATGATCCGGTTATTTTGTAACTTATTTGCATATTATAACAAGGTTTCATAAGTTCATAGGGTAAATGTACAAAGCGTTAGCTTTGTTGATGAGACTCCTCAAGGTTCTACTAAGTAACTTAAAACGATCTTCCTTGATAAGTTTTGAAATAATCTAAACTATGGGGCAGCTTTTACTGAGACTATTCCAGAATTAGGGGCCTGCAAACTGAGAATGTACTGAGAGAAATAATCCTATTTTATGTGCAAGTGGAATGCACTGGAGTGAAATTTGGTACCTATAAAAAAAAAGTAAAAAAAAAAACCCACACATTGCGGTGAAGGTGGGGAAGTCTAGGAAAACACCCGTTGTATAATAAAATCTTCGGTTTCGGCAACTCTTCCTACAAAGGAGAGAATTATTGTTTAAAACGTTCTGTTTTTCGCATCTGGAGGTTTGCGAACGAAGGACAGCTGTACAAATTTATGCCACTATATTTGGATCGGAGGGAGAAACACAGAAAATTGATTTCATTCCACAAAATAAAAAAAAAAAAAACTTAATCGCAAATTAATTCAAATATGACACTTAAACACGCTTTAAATGCTAATTTATTGGAGTTTTACTTATTTCTGTTAATCAGTTTATAATGTACAAAAAAAAATGTTTTTTTTATCACTAATCTGTGCTGTGCAAAGGTGTTTTACATCATGTGGAGTTCAAATATAAAAAAAAAAATTCGTGAGTCATTTCCTCCCATTTCATGGGTTCCTTTCTTCCTGTCACAAATATTCTTCAATGCGTGTTTCCCTTACCGTGTTTCCCTTACCATTTTCATGTTAGAATCTTATATGATATAGCCTTAATCTTCTTATATTTGTCTGTGTATTTATCTATATCACTTATCTCTACCACATTCTGCGACTAATCTATTTATCTGTCTATATGTACTTATCTATTTATCTATCTATCTATCTATCTATCTATCTTCGCACACATACATGATGTCTCCACTCGAGACACAAAGAAAAAAGCACATGCTTACACTATAGCTTTTTGGCATGCAAAATATAATGTCAAGATTTTGTGTACAAACTATATGGCAAATTGTGACGGGGTCATCAACTCACTCATTTGCATATCTGCACTCAGCAAAAAAAAGAAAGTAAACACGTTTTCGAGGTCATATTTTTCATAGAAGATTTTTTTAAAAATCAATGTATTATATACCATATTAAAGGTACTTCAATTATCTATTAAGCTCATAGGCTAATAAAAAGGAAAAATTTACGCATGAGTGAGCACATTCGTTTTTGTCCTCCAAGGCACAAAATTTAAAATTGCAAAAATTGACATGTTTTCTTTCATTTGCAAATTCCCTTCACAATAACATTGACAACAAAAGACCAATCTAACACAATAAGAGACATGAATGAAATAGGTAAAATAGGTTTTTGTTCTCTTTATCTCTGTATTACCTCTAAGAAAAACAAAGTGGGAAACTAAAGGGGAAAAATAAGAATTTTCTGTCTAGTCAAATTTCAAATGACATAGGGAATAAAAAGCATAAAGATGGTTAAATGAGCAGAATTTCTTTATTTATTTATTCTAAACTAGTGATTTAAAATCCATGTGACAATTTAAAGAGCCAAACATTATTTACAATTTCCTAATTTGAAAAAAAAGCTCAAATTTATACCATTTTTGTTAATTATCACTTCTTCTCTTATTTCATTTGAATTTTTTCTCCATTTTTTTAGCCTTCATTGGTCTTTTAGGCTTTAAAGACATCATATATATCAAAGGTTTGTTTTTGCAACTTAATTCGTGTTTCTTTTTGTGTGAAAATTGTTGTTTGTTCTTATTGTTCTATATGGAAGAGCACATACGCATGAATGACAGCTTGTTCAGTTTTGCAATTTTTACTTTTGTGCCCTGGATGAGAAAAACAAAGGAATTTACTCATGGGTTGAGTTTCCCTTTTTGTTGACCTACCAGGTTGATAGCCAATTAAATTTCCTTCAATATGGTATAAAATACATTAGCTTTCAGCCAAACATTCTATGAGAAATCTAAACTTGAAAAAGTGTTTACTTTCTTTTTTTGCTGAGTGTATTTTGGTTGTTTGAGAAGCGTTTTGTGAAAATTAGCGAAACTTCACAATTTCATAACTTTCTTAATTCTTAGGTCAGATTTTGATCAAATTTTCACCGTTGAGCTTATAAGATTTTACTATTTCTTCTCAGACTAACTTTTAACTTCTTTAACAGGACCGGAATTCCCCTTTGAGGATCTCTGAGCGGCTTTTAAGCTTCCCCCACCCTTCTATATTTCATGAATGAAGTGAAACAAGTTGGTTATCGATTTGAAACACAAAAGGTATTGATTTTTTTATATATTTACTACAATATTTTGTTTACCTGTATTAGAATTCTTAACAAGTGTGTGTATGAATAATTCTTTATAATAGGTGTGAGACCCATATAGACTCATCGCGGTCGAACGCACCTGTATTAGTCACTGTAGAGTCATATTTATGAATATACGTAAACAGGATACAGCAACCCGAACAGAACGTGATGGAGGCAATACATAACATGATTAAGTTATTAAGTGTATGATTAAGTGTACGAGGTGAAGCACGGGTGAAACCTAAGTGGCGAGATACCAAAAAACAACTCGACGCTGGGAGAAAAGAGTTCCTGAAGTCAAAGAATTAATGCTTCAATGGATCGCTGATATATTTCTTTGACTAACACCATGCACGTCTCGACAGTCGTCAGACACTATAGGGCTGGACATGGTAGGAAGGAGTATAAGAGAAGAAAAGGAAGACGAAGAAGACGAAAGACCGTCACGTTCATTAAGGAAGTAGAAGAGGTCTTACGAAAGACGTAAAGGTTCTCGAGAAAATAAATGTAATTATTCATTTCCAGGCAGTTACGTATCCTGGTTTTATTGTCGACGTTAACGTCGCACTATCACTTCATGATAATAATGATAATACTAGAACAAAATCAAACCACATCAATTGCTGCTTCGCAAAGGAGAAGAGAACAATGCATAACTAAAATATAGGGTGACATCAATGGATCACTGACAGCAAGTAAAGAAGTCAAAAGGATCTGGGAGTGGACATAGAGAGAACTAACGAAGAAAAGTTAGGAGAAGAAAAACAAAACTGTCACGATATTTTAGGAGACAGAGGAGGTCTTACGAAAGATGTAAAGGTTGTCCGGGGTACAAAACGCCAGCTCACGCAGCTCACGAAAACTCATGCAGGTGATACAAAGAATGCTGAGGGATCTGAAACTTGAAATCTGACACCAGCTGTATCTCAGAGGCTCCAAATCACAAGAGTACTGCTCGATGGTCAGCAGTCCTTCGTTGTGCTTTACCCAGGCAACCACAATGGTCCCGTCAAGACAGCCTGCGGGTTGCGCGCGGTAACCTTCCCTCGTCAACCCCTTTTTGAATTTACCCGCCGAATCCAAAATACCTATAGGTTATCCTTAGTCAAAATATCTGAATCGGCTTAAAATCACACGAAACTTTCCTCGCTGGCTTGCCAACAACATTTTGGATAGACGAGGACTTTCATCAGCTTCGTGAAGCATTCGACAGGAAAGCAACACCTCTGATTCATGTACCAACGTCTTTCAACATTTCCCATCTACATCATACATGTCATACAAGACAAATCCTTGGCCTTTCCCCTTCGGGGAAGAGGCAATGAAGTCAATCCCGCATTCAAAATGAGAGATAACGACTTCAATCGGCGGCAGCGGAGTACCACGCGAAGACAATTGCGGCGATGGGTGCCCCTCAACGACAACTACTAGCACGGCGGCGATGGGGGCGGTGGAGGACAAAAATACGGATTTTCGGGCGGCGGTGAGCACCCCCTCGAAGATCTCTCTAGCTCCGTTAACATATGCCACATCGACAACCGTGTCGACTGTGGGATACCCCTCGAAGACGGCTTTTTGGTAACCAACCACGACAATGATGCCAACAGTTCGCTACCCCTCCAACTGGAGGGCAGCGGTGGGGAAACCCTCGACGACGACGATGACGGTGGTGGGGTACCACTCGAATATAATGGCGGCGGTGAAGGAACCCTCAACGACAACGATGACGGTGGTGGGGTACCACTCGAAGATAATGGCGGTGGTGAAGGAACCCTCAACGACGACGATGACGGTGGTGGGGTACCCCTCGAAGATAATGGCGGCGGTGAAGGAACCGTCAACGACGAAGATGACGGTGGTGGGGTACCACTCCTCCTCTAGTCTGTTGAAAAGCAATGCTCTCTCCTTGCAAAGTCGTATTTAGTGGCTGTTCGTAGTCGGGATCACTTTTTCCGAGAACTTCTTTCAAATTTTGACACAGTGTGTCGTGCGCAGTCAGCGCTTCGCCCTCCAGAGGCATCTTCAAACCATTCTCAACCAGATCACTCATTTCCTTGATCTGACTGATCTGTAGCTTGCTTGCATCTTTCATGCCTTGCAGCTCTTTGTCAAATACCTCGATACGCCTCGTACACTCTTTGATCAGGTGATATCTTTTCTCTTGAAGCTGTTGGATCGACTCTTTGCACACCTGGTCGACCTCCCGGGAGAGCTTATCCAGGACTTGCTTCATCTTTGCCTGTTGCTCCTCAACGAGCACGATATATCCATCATTTTTCGACATCTTGACGTCGGCTCGACCACGTAGCTCACGGATCTTCTCCTTCTGTTCATCTTCATGCGCTTTGCCATCAAGGACGTTGTGCCCCGCTTGACTGTGTTCCATCATGCCACATCGGAAACAGACGAACCTCTTACACTCGACGCAGAAATACTCCTCATCTTCAGACTTGTGCTTTTTACATTTACGGCGCTTCTTTTTGGAAACTTTCCCCAAATCAAGGTCATTCACCATCATAACCTCGTGTCCCGCAAACTTGTCCCACTTGTCGTGAGTCTTGTGGCAGTCGACGCACATGTAGTCGTCGCATTCTTGGCAGTAGGTGATGGCTAGTGGCTTCTTGTCTCCTCGGCATACGGTGCACGCTTTGGTTTGTTTTTTGACATCTTCGATTAGAGACTTGATTGATTGGTTACACTGCAGTAGGTCAACATTTCCTTGAGGGACGTTAGTGATCTCGCAGCAATTTGGACATGTTACCTTGCGCCCCTTTTGAGAGTTAAAGAGTCGCATTAGACAGTCTTTGCAGTAGGTGTGGGAGCAGGACAGGAGCCTTGGATGAACAAAGACGTTTAGACAAATGGGGCACTGGAGGTTACTTGTCACGAGGTCATTGACACTGGTTGCCATGGTGATGTTTCTGAGTAAATCGAAAAGAAATAAAAGAAGAATTTTACAGAATTTCCATCTGTTGACCAATAGCGTGTCTAGTTTAGATTATCAACGGATGTCTCATGATTTTCTTTTTTTCACGATTACATGAAAAATATAGTTTGCAAAATGTTAATCCATCAGTGCATGTGCAGTGGTCAGCATTATATAAGCAGGTGGGTGTTATGTTGGTAAACATTTATGTATACTTTCCAATGAAAGTGGATTATTTGCACTATGCAACTTCATTCATTCCTTGCAAAAGCTTGAAACCAGATTGTTGTAATTCTTGATTTATTTTCACTCTCTTTTCGTGTCAATCAGACTAGTGAGTTTTACTTTATACGTATGATTAATTCAGGGATTTTGACCAAAAAAATGTATTTTTAAAAACATGGTTGAAAACAGATTCATGCATTTTTTCGCTCTTACTTTATGGGCTTGAGATATCCTTACCTTCCATCAAGTACTGGGCTTGTTTAATAGTCATCGTCTCCCCATCCCCTACTCTGTCTGTCTTTCTTTGCTTCTGTTTAACCTTTTCCCTACTACCAAAGGAGGAAAATCAATGTATTCTGTACTTCATTGATGATACAAGTAATTCTTTATAATCTGACAGAAATAGTATTTTCCCATCAGAAGTAAGTAAGTGCACCCTCCAAGTGTCATGGCATGGCATCAAGAGTTATGCAATGTGACAGTATAACTTTCTACATATGAGTCCATTTCATGATCATTGCCCATACACGTTCACACAATTTTAGGATCGGCTCATAGTTTTAAAACACACAGACATATAATAATTGCAAGTTGTTGCAGTTTGGAAATAGTGTTTTTTTTTCCATATGAAAAATGTACACAATGTCTTTCTTATACCCCGGCAAAATTATTCTGAACGGTAACATCAGCTTCTTAGAACTATAAAGACATACAGCAAGTCATGATACTGGTGGTTAATTCGTCAGGCGGTAGACGTGGTAGAATCTAGAGTAAAAACTTTGTGTAAATATAAAAAAAAAAATATCAGATTTGATGTTATTGTCGCTTTAATGTTTTTGACGGAAGAATTGTTTTATAAGATTTTGATACGATGAAGTTTTCTCAGGTTTTATGTCATTATAATGTAATGGCTGTTTGTTCTTTTACTTGCGACTCGGTATAATTTGTTCCTTCTGATTTCTATGCCGAATTCTTGACACTAATTTGATGAATATTGATTAAGTTTATTACTGACACAAGTTTGATGAATATTAGATTGTCATTGGATTAATTGTTTCGGTTTTGCAATCATTCATTGGGGTGGGAAGGGCTCAATTTTATGGCATATATACGCATGGACTCATGTCCTCATCGAAAAGAGGATGTGTATTAGGTTGTATAATGTGTTTGTTTTTTTGTCTTTGTGTTGTCTTTGTGTTGTTTACTGTCGGTACTCTGCTCTGTCACTGTTTGTCGTAACCCTTGCACCTTGACTTCTTGTATCACCTCTGAATATAACACCACATGTAGTATCGACCCTAAATGTAATACACCTTAACCCTTAATGTAATAACAACCCCTAAATGTAATACATGTCAACCCTGAATGTAATACATCTTAACCCCAAAATATATTAACAGCTCTAAATATAATGCATTTAAACCTTAATGTAATATACGTCAACCCTAAATGTAATACATCTTAATCCTAAATGTTTCTCAGTCATATGCGACATGATTTGTTTGGTAACATTTCCCTTTACCCTACTATTATACAAAAGGTAAACTCCTCAGTTTAATTTTAGACAATAAAAGATAATAAAAAGTTTCGGTACCTCAAAAGTTTCCCTGAATTTCCTTGTCTTGGTTTGTGTTTACGTTATCTGTGAGAATTACTCGCCCCAAAGTGCTCTCATGTCTTAGTAATCATGCAATAATTGTTTCGTACTAGAGCCGTCGCCGTACAGCGTCGATAAATGAAGAGTTTGTTTGCAAAAACCGATAAGTCTATATTTGCCAAATGGAGATATTTGCGATTAAAGTTCAAGAAAAATAAAGAGAATAATAAGAAAATTTTTGCTTCTTTTGACCATAACTTAAAAAATATACCTTTATATGTAGTGACCAATATACCATTTAAAAGGTATTATTTTGTACTTTATGACAGAGATCGTACTTCAAAATCTTCAAAAATGGACTTATCGGTTTTTGCAAACAAACCCTTGAAATATTGTACAAAACCACTGACTGCGACCAGCAGCGTGCAGCCCATTGTACGCATAGCTAACTGCGACCAGCAGCCCCATACGCATAGCGTAATGGGGCTTCGCATTGTAACATTCAGGATCATGACAGATTTAGTATCGCGGGTAAATGTCAATTTGAAATCCCAAAATTTCTTCGATTTGAAAACTTACCAATTAAGTTGACGTATTGAAAACAGGCTTCGAACAACGTTTGCTTCTCCCAATAGTCCCTTTCTTTTCGAATTGATGACTGAATGTGACTCGGTCGAGAGGACCTTGGGAGAGCTACATACACCATGGACCGATGCATACACTGACTACTACGGCCAGCGCATGCGCACACAAACATCTTATCCGTTGATATGGGATTTGAAATTTGTGCGCATGTGATGTGTTCGCATGCACTGGCTGTAGTATTCAGTGTACATGGTGTATGTAGCTCTCCCAAGGTCCTCTCGGCCGAGTCACATTCAGTCATCAATTCGAACAGAAAGGGACTATAGGCAGAACCAAACGTTGCTCGAAGCCTGTTTTCAATACTTCACCTTAATTGGTAAGTCTTCAAATTGAAGAATTTTTGGGATTTTAAGTTAACATTTATCCCGCGATACTAAATCTGTCATGATCCTGGATGCTACAATGCGAAGCCCGATTACGCTACAATGAATATTGTTGATAGATTTGCAAATATATCTGGTTTAAAAATTAATGAAAATAAAACAAAAGTAATATGGATAGGGAAATGTAAGAATAAAGAAGATAGAATGTTGCCTGAAAGAAATCTTCATTGGGTGTATGAAGGAGGTTTGAAGTATCTAGGTATACATTTTTTTGTTGACTTAGAGAGAACTGTTCAGTATAATTATTATGAAAAAATGGAAGTGATTAGGAAGCAAATGAACTCTTGGCGTAAACGCTCTTTAACAGTGCTTGGTAGAATTGTAGTTATTAAGTCATTGTTGTTATCAAAATTGAATTATTTGTTTTTGTCTTTGCCAAGTCCTAAAGGTAATTTTTTGAATGAGATAAATGATATGTTTTATAGTTTTATATGGGAAAGGAAGCCGGATAAAATAAACAGAATTCAAATGACTCAGACATATGCACAAGGGGGAGTGAAAATGATAAATATTTACACACAGGTTACAGCATTGAAAATATCATGGATTAGGAGATTGTTATTTACAACGGATAAATGGTCAGAAAAATTATTGAGTATATTTTTACCCCAGACCCATCAATTAGATATGAGTCTCGGAAACGATTTTTTTTTTTGAACAAGCCTCACATACGTGCAATCCCTTTTAGAAAGAAGTATTCACAGCTTACGGCGATTTACTTTCGGTTTATTGTAATAATTTTCAATGTCAACCTTTGTGGAAAAATAATAAAATTACCATAGGGAATGTGTCGGTTTTCAAACGAAAGTGGTATAAAAAAGGAATTCGTTTTGTTAATGATTTGCTAGATGAAGAAGGAAATGTATTATCATTCACTGCCTTTAAGAGGAAATATGATGTTGACGTTAATTTTTTAGATTATTTTGGATTGTGTCATGCGGTTAAAGAAGCAGGTTGTGATGGAAATATGAATAATATGGAAAAGTTATGTCAACCAATTATACCTGATATCTTAAAATTGGTTATAAAACATCGTAAAGGATGTTCACATATCTATGCTGTTTTGTTAAAGAATAGAAATTATGTATATCAATGTAAAGGATTTTTAAAATGGCGACAACTGATACAACTTGAAGAAAAGAAATGGCAATCTTTTTCGTTGGCCCCGTTCAAGCGCACGGACGATGTTAATTTACGATGGTTTCAGTTTAAAGTAGTTAATAGAATTTTATATACAAATAAGATGTTTGAATAGAATTGGATTGGTTGAAAGAAAAGAATGTTCATTTTGTAATGTGTATGTTGAGACTTTAATACATTTTTTGAGTGAGTGTCAATATCTTGATAGATTGTGGGTTGAAGTAAGAGAATGGATTAATTCTAACACGGGGTTAGACATAACATTTACGACGGAAAATAAATTATTTGGTTTTGGGGGTATTAACAATTCGGCATTGAATTGTATTACCATGCTTGTGAGATATGAAATTTATGTTTGTAAAATAAGAAAAATAATACCTCGTTTTGATTTATGTAAATATAGTATAAGGGAATATTATGATAAAGAGAAATTTATTGCAAGAAATAATCATAAGTTGCAAGTGTTTCAGAAAAAATGGTGTCTCTTTAGACACCTTTTTTCTTGATGTTTATTATATTGTTTTGAATTCGAAAAAGTATGATGTTATTTGAAATATGATGTATTACAAAAGAGAATAATAAATATCCCAGTGAGGGGAAAAAGAAAAAAAAATTCGGCGACTCATGTCCCACTATTTCTGTTTTAAACTTGTGTGATATATTGTTTTACGTTGTAATACTGTTTCTTTTTTCTTTAACCTGTCCCCCCCCCCCCCCCGATTTCATGTATGCGGTGCATCCAGTGTGCATCTTTTAAAAAAGAGAAGCAAAAGCTGCATTTGCTTTGGTTGTTTACCTAGATAAAAATCACAAAAAGTTTAAATTTTCCTTTGTTTAATCAAAATCAATTAGGTTAATGTGACATAGTTTTTTATTCTTTTACCTTTATCATACAATCACACAAACATTTTGCATTCCGTGTTTATGTCTGTTTATAGTTTTGTTAATATGTTTACGGTTATTAAACTTATTGCCGTTATTACACTTACCGTTAAAATGTATTACATTGAGGGTTAAGGTGTATTACATTTAGTTTCGATATTACATTTAGCGTTGTTAGGGGTGATACACTTCTCATGCTTCCTCCCCTCCCCCCCCCCCCCCCTTTTTACCATTCCACTTCTTTTTCCCGCCTCTACTCGCACTCTTCCTTATACCCTTTCTTCCCTTTTCTTTGGGTCACTGTCTTGTGCACTCCGAACGCACTCTGGTTCTCGCTGAAACTCGAGTTCTTTCTTGCCTTTCATCTGGCCTTTACTTTTAGATGACGGGTGTTGCGACACGGATTGTCGCCCCTACACGGATTGTCGCCCCCGGCTCGGGGCGACAATCCTTGACGGAGTTGGCGTCACGGATTGTCGCCTCCGTTACGGATTGTCGTCTGGCGACAATCCGTGACGAGGGCTGGCGGCAAGGATTGTCGCCCGCCCTCGAAGCACATTTTGCTGGGTAATATCGTTCTGGACATAGTCATTGAAATACTAACACATAACTTACATGGCTACATCCATGCAAACATGCCATGTAAAAAGTCATGGTGAGGTTTCAAGGAAGTGTGTATGTGCGCGCGCACATGATAATTTAGTGTCCGTTTGTGCGTGTGTGTGTGTGTGTGTGTGTGTCTGTGCGTGTGTGTATGTGTGTGTGCGTGTGTGTGTGTATAATGGAAGAATGTGTTTATTATGCCAGCTTTTTGCGTTTGTGTTTTTAGCGCGCGTGGGGAGGGATACCTAGTAAGCTGTTGCTGGCATAAACGTTGATATTGATTTTATCAGCAGCTTTGACTTTGATGAGTTTGTTTGGCGGATTTGTATATGAATTCGGAGTGGTGCTTGCGTGCGGGCGGATGCTGCTTTTCTGCATACGGTCCATTATGTTTTATGAATCAACATTGGGAAGTCGTTTCATCAGGAAGGAAGGTGGTATCGGTTCGGGGGTGTGTGTGTGTGTATGTGGGGAGGAGGTTACATTTCGTTATTGCAAAAGTTCGTTATTCTGAAGGCTCTTTAGTGCGAGGGTTCTTTATTCCGAATTTTATTTTTGGATCAACGAACCTTCGGAATAACGCCACAAACGTTCGGATTAACGAACCCCTTTTCATTGTCGGATTATCGAACCTCTAGGTATAGGGAATTGTGTGTTTCGGATAAATGAACCTTCGGAAAAAACGAACCTTCGGAATAACGAACCTTCGTGTGTGTATGTGTGTGTGTGCGTATGTTTGTTTGTTTGTGTGTGTGTGTGTGCGTGTGTGTGTGTGTGTGTGTGTGTGTGTGTATGTATGTGGATTGGTGAATGTGGTTATGTGATGATTTAGGTTTTGGTTAATCAGGGGTTGGTGGGTTGGGGATTGGATTTGAAGAAGGATAGTTACAAATGGTATGACAGATTTTGGTAGGATTTATTTAGGATAGATGTAGGCCCTAGATTCGTTTCGGTTGGGAGGGGGGGGGGTGGTCGGGTTTTTTATGATTAATTTCATTCTAGATTTGTATAATTTATTTGTGTGTTGTTGTTGTTGTTTTTTTTTTTGTATGTATATGCCCTTGTAAGTAAGAAGGTGTTACATGATCCAAACCAATATATTCAAGGGATTGGTATATAGGGCCCTACATGTCAAAACTTTCTCGTGAAGAAATTGTTAGTAGGGTTGGTCTATAATCAAGTTATCTATGTTGAAGTGAGATTATTTGTAGTATAAATTGACAAATGGATTTGTTTGTGTTTCGAATTGCCATTTGTAACTTTTTTGGTCATGTTAAACCCAGAATGGGTCGATTTATGAATGATTTGAATGAAATCAATCAATATCAAGGAAAAAAAAAAACGTTTTGAGTTGGTTTATTTGCATAATGAGGATTTGTTTGAGTGTTTGTTGGTGTTTGTATTACGTGTGTATTAGCGGTGTGCATAATGGCAGTTCGTTTGTGCCAAAATCAACTAACGATTGACAAATTATTTACGGCGTGTGGAAATTATTCGCTCATGCATAAAGCATGCCAAACTTATTCTGGGACAAAGAATAGCGTTATGGACGTTGTAGTTAAGACTGATGGAAGAATATGACTGCAGTGAAAAAAAATGTACAAAGACAGATAACATTTAGGGAGGATACCTCCCTCGTGT